>NC_056740.1:234823913-234826413 GCF_019279795.1 Protopterus annectens | reverse complement strand
ATTAGCTCACAATATTGGCCTGTCCCACATTAGTCTGGCCAACTGACGTGGATGATGTCAGGCATGTGGTTAGTCAGGAATGGCGATACATTACAGTTTCATACATCATGTTGTTCTGATTATGTGTATTACAACAGATCACTGTTTAACTAGCAACGATTTACATGTATATGAACAATATTTCACATTTATCCCAATTTGTACCCCACTTTTGTCACACTGTGTCCAGAATGTTTGCAATAAGAGGTTGAGTGTTATGATATTAGTATAATTCTCCTTATGCAGATTGACTGTGCTGCATGATATGCCTGGGAATACATGGGATTTATGTATATCCAACATGGTGCAGTGTTAATTCACTATGATTGTGGTATGCAGGGTTCTGGGTTCGGGACATGCAGTGGCTGTCAATTATGTTGCAGGGTTGAACAAGGGCAGTGGGATACAGGGTGATTAAGGCACTTGTAAGCAGTTGTAAGCGTTTGCATGACGGTAAGTGTTGCCAACTGCAGGTGACATCCTGTTACACCAGGTTAGCCTCGAAATTGCTTACTTTGTGTACGCAGTGCTTACTGTCACGCAAACACAAACCTCCGGTTACATATGCCTACAGATAGTTTGCATCAGATTTGCTGAGCCTGTAAACGTAAACTCGCTTACTAGTGCTGACATATGCTTATTACAGCTTATTGCTGCTTAACCTAACTACTGCTTTATGCATTATGATACTGACACCTCACGTGCATTTCCTGCAGTACTCCAGTTTATATATATATATATATATATATATATATATATATGTTATTCTGTGGGTTATGCAACATAATATTACCCATAACGTGGTTTGCCATGGGAAATGGTATGTCTCGGCATGTTCCCTGTGTTCCCCCCCTCCTTTTTCACTGACATCCATGGGCCGGTCCCATTAGAACGGGTTCATCCAACCCCAGCATGCCTTGGTCCATAATGTCATACCCATCATTCTCTCACCCCCTGTTCCTCCTCCACATCAAACATCCTTCCTACAGGTTCCAGCCGAATCTAACCACACCACTACACATTTCCCACTCTCCACTTCTCCGGACCCTTCACATATGTTATCCCAACCCATGGATCTTCAGGCTTCCCACACGTTTAGTCTGTGAACATACATTACCATCTTTGCTTGCCTTTGAGGCATGGTGTGTTACACCGAGGACTCTTTTTAGCAGAATATTTGGAGTCGTCCCGCCAGGAATGGACATGCATTTGTTTAAGAGTAGACTTAGCAGGTTGACACTTTTTCTCCCACTGGTAGTATACTGCTAGTAGTCTTGGAGCCAGTGCTGTGCTACACTTAGTGGTGCATATTATTTGATTTGCATGATATTTGCCTTTTGGCATTGATTTCCCCTTCATGACTTGTTATATATGTGTCATGTATCCTTGAGACATGTACGTACACTGTATGGGGTCCTGGGAACCTCTACACTTAATTAAAATAACACCTCATATCTGGACTTACTGCAGTACTCCAGTTCACATATGTATGTTCTGTAGTCAGTTATGGCACATATGACTGTATACTGATGCCATTCACAGGTTCAGTTTGGTTATACTATGGTGAGGACATGTTTACTACTACCTCATTCTTCTGTACTTCTGCTATGGATTGGTGGATAGCTACTGGAACTATGGTGTATAGGGTCCTGGGTTCGTGACCTGCATGGCTGTTTATTTTGTTGCTGGTCTGAAAAAGGCCCATTGGATACAGAGTGATTAAGGCACTTTAAAGCAGTTGTAAGGCCTTAAGCCCGCTTACTAGTGTGTACATATGCTTACTATTGCTTATTTGTGCTTACACCTGCTTACTAGTGCCTTATTCCATCTGACACTGATAGGTCACATGTGCATTTCTTAAGGTACTCCAGTTGATATATATATATATATATATATATATATATATATATATATATATATATATATGTATATAAGCTATTTACTGGGTTTTGCAACAAAAATATTGGTTATAACATGCTTTGCCATGTAAAATAGACTGTGCTACAATGGGACTCGAAAAGGGAATGCCTGCACATTGGTCGGATGCTCTACCCACTACACTATTGCTGTTCTGCGTTGCTTGCATAGTTCTACCATAATGTAATACCCATGTTTCCTTCCCCCGGCCCCCGAGCTCAACGTACACAGCATCCATCCATTCTCCATTTGCTAGCCCAGCCATACCACACCTCCACACATTTCCCTCTCTGCACATGTCAGTACTCCTCCATTATACTGTCTCGACCCAAGCTTCTACAGGCTCTTCATCCATTTAGTCCATGTACGTATGAGTCTTCCCTTGATCCTCCTCCAATACTGGTGAAAACATCTATGTGACTCACAATTTTTGGCTTGTCCCACCAGGGACGGACCTTTTGTTGTGTCAAGAGTAGACTTAGCTGGTCTACACTGTTTCTGCCACTGGTAGCATCCTGCCAGGTGTTTGAAAAGCAGCAGTTTG
>NC_056740.1:234578913-234818913 GCF_019279795.1 Protopterus annectens | reverse complement strand
TTGCCAGATAAAAAGTATATATATATATATATATATATATATATATATATATATATATATATATATATATATATATATATATATATATATATATATATGTATATATATATATATGTGTGTGTATATATATATATATATATATATATATATATATATATATATATATATATATATATTTAGATAGAGAGAGAGAGAGTTAGAAAGCTTGTGAGGAAACTATTACTCTGCTATTTTTGTTGTACTTGGATCACTTGTCTATGTACTTAATAAAGGATTTTCGACTGGAAACAGACTCCCTCCCCTGCTTGGATTAATTTTGAATACTTAATTCTGTACAATATTTCAAATTATTTATTTTTTATTATTTATTTTTTTTTTTACTTAGGATGAGTTTAAGTTCGCTGCTTCTACTATCATTATCTAATTAATATACAGTGATTAACTAGATATATATGCATTGAAAATCTTCCACACAGAGACTTTTTTTATACTGTTTTGTTTTTGGACCTACTATACTTGTTTAGTGGGTTGTTTGAGACTTCAGGGATACCACGGTGATTACTTGTTTTTTTTTTTTTTCTTATTTCCAATCACACACACACACACACACACACACACACACACACACACACACACACACACATACACACACACACACAAAACACATTGAAGATGGAGTAAATGTGATTAATTTGTATAAGTAAACATTTCTGGACAGAAATCTAACACATTGAACATATATTCAGTATATGGCTTATAAACTGTACTTATCTTTCTTCGTTTCAAGATAACATTCTGTCACTATTTTTTTTTTTTTGTAACCTGTCAGTAGTGCTGTTGATCTTAGGCCAGCTGTGATATGTTATATTTTTATAGTTCTGCAGCTTAGTTTGATAAAGCAGTGTCCGTCGCTTTGAAATGCATTCGTCCTTGGTATTGGTGATCTGAGAAAGGTCTCTAAAATATTGCCACCTTCTTAATAAGGTAAGTACACTGGACACAATTGTCCCTTTTCAGGGGAGACCCAGCAGCTCTGTCTGGTTAAGGGACTTGATCAAAATCAGACAGTAGGTAAATGAAGGTAGAAAGAATCAAAAACTCTACCTTGGACACAGGAAGCAGCTTAGAGCTTTTGTCTTCTGGACTAACTGCCAGGCAATTACCTTTTTTTAAGTTATAGTTCTTAATTGACAAAGCTACATCATACCTCATTTTTTCCAGTGAAGTATTCTCAGCTCAGATTACTTTAAAATCTAATTAAATAACTATACTTTGGATTTTAAAAAGTAAAACTGCTAGCCAACTTTGTGGTTCAGAGGAATAAAGCCCTGAACTTTGCCTCTTCAACCAGCAGCCCAGGCAATGGAGTAGCCAGCACAAGGAAAATGGGAAATTAGCAGAAGGTATGAGTTCACATACATCAGGGGAGAGTCTGGGGTCCCCTTCAGATAATCAAAGTTTTAAAACTTCGAATTTCATATGGCCGAGAAAATATGACTGAAGTTTAAAACTTTGAATGTTCTGAACAGAGATTTCCATACAGTGCGGAACAGAAAAATTTCCCTTTTCTTAGCTGTTGTGCGATCTCGAAGTTGGTATATTTAAATAGCAGAGGATGTGAGGGGTACATGGGGGGGCTTGCCCCCCCTGCAGAAACATGCAGGATTTTTTTTGTTTTGTTTTTCTTTTTATTTCAGGTGTTTGATGTTTTGAAACTTTGATCATATGGTCTCGGCCATATGAAACTCGAAGTTTTAAAACTTCAATCATCTGCAGTAGACCCAGAGTCTGTAGCTGATCCACTAAGAGGAATATGGCTTCCATTCTTGCCTTTTTATTCAATAACACCATGAACCTGAGGCTGCATGTATGGAAGTTTTCAAATGCCTTCTGTGTTTTGAGCACTTGCAGAAGTTGCAGATACAGTGTAGGGAAATAGGCATATTGTAAAAAAATGTATTTGATATTTGTTGACTGTTAGTGTCCTACTAAGCAGAGAGCCTTTTTCAGTGGAGATCCAGGGAGAAAAGCTCCACAACAGCACGAATAATTATTAACAGACAAAAAATTAAGAAAGAGTACATATACAAAGAGTAAGTACAGTAAGTGACACAATATATTCATGCTAGAGGGGTAGTTAGCCTAAGTACATTTAAAAAAAACTCCAGCTATACTCTGTGGCATATCGTCTACTCAGAGGCAATCTCTGCTTAACATACAAGGCCATGTCAAACCCTGAGCTGTTGGACATGCTCCACTTAAAGAAATCCCAATCTCTCAGAGACATACATTCCAGGGATTTAAACCTTGTCATCACAATGAACAAAACATACTGGAGGGATAGGTTCCAGACTCAGAGACTCCCCATACCCTGGAATAGACTGTCCATACATGTCAAGCAGAGCACCTCCTTGGCCCTCTTCAAAAGGAACCTTGACGATTGGATGGGAGATGGGAAATTCACCCTGGGGATCACGTCAGTCGCCCTGCTAGACAGGGGTCCAGGGAAGTAAATATTGTGGGAAGAAATATCCAGGGAAGTGTTATGGCTAGGCTTGTATAGGCCCTAGGGCCGATAGCCTAGTAACAACCTATGAACAATATGAGGAGTATAAGCATGTGAACACTTTATTATACTAGGAGACAAGTTATGTAACAGAGCAGTTTCTTGAGACAGTGGGTCAGCTATTTTCAAATTATACAATATCAATAACATGTCAGCTAAGAAGGAGGTTACAGAATACAGAGAGTTTTACAAGATACTCAGTAGACACAGCATCAGACAGTAGATGGAAACTGACATGAACAGCAACAGTGTAGATTAGTTAAGTGAATGTCAAAGTGTTTTAAAGATTGGTTAGGAGTTATAGGTTTATATATATATATATATATATATATATATATATATATATATATATATATATATATATATATATATATATCTTCAACAAGATGAGATTACAACTGTCAGTGCACTTGGCTGTCGCCTCAAAAGGGAATGAATGGTACAATGAGCCTTTGCCCCAAAAAGAAATAAATGGTATGATAGGACATCTGAGAAAATGTTTAGTTGTCTTGTCAGTGTGGAACTGCTGATCCCGTCTTGTCACTAATAATAAATGTTCATAGGTTGCGGATGTAGAATGAATATTTGCTTTGTAGGTTTTGATTATTTTTTTCTTTAGAGTTGCGTCTATATGTATTTGAGTCTTTCGGTCTCAATAAGGAAACAATAGCTTTCATATTCATGGTGTGCTAGAACGAAATAAGCCTCACAGCAGGAAATGTAATTGTTCAATATAACATTTCTGTATTTTTCAGGATATTAGTACTATTCTTATCGGGTCTATGTTAAATGTTCGAATATCCAAAATGTCGGACATTACATGGTCAAGACCAAATGTTCGACATTTGGATGTTCGAACATAAAAAAAAAAAAGAAAGAAAACACAGAAAAAAAAACCACTTTAACAGTGTAGGCAGGGGGCAAGCCTCCCTGCACCCCCCACGTGGTGCAATACCAACTCTGAGACCGCACTTCAGTGCAGAAAAGGGAAATTCTCCCTATCTGCACCGTATGGTGCAGTTGAAAGTCTATCTTTGAGCACTCAAAATTTCGAATGTTTGGTCTCGACCATGTAACGTTCGAAATTTTGAGCATTCGAAGATTTGACAGGTACCCATTCTTATCACCTCATGGCAGTATGCCTTCGGGGGGGTGAGAGGTTCTTCAGGTAATTCATGTTGTTCGCAGCCCAGAGAGGAACTTAAGATTAAGACACTGATCGATAACAAAGTTTAATACACACACACACACACACACACACACACACACACACACACACACACACACACACACACACACACACACACACACAGTATACCCAAGGTCAACACTCACAGACAGATTTTGATTCCTCCCTACAGTGCAAGCACCTTTTTTCAGCGATCAATATTCAATATACCCCTTTTCATCTGAGACTATTAAAATTACAGGTTCCTTATCTACATTACAATCCTTTAATCATAAACACAAGTCTTCCTTACTATGTGATTTAGCATGTACTGACTGGACCAGTATTATATATCAAAAAGCCTGCAATGTGACTTTAGAATTTCTACTTCTTCCTACTTTCCTAGAAGTACTTCTTTCCACTTTCTCCTTTTTACTCCTTCAGAATTGATATTATGCTTTGGTAAAAACAATCTTGCTCTTTGCTTGAATACAGAAGCCAAGAAAGTCACTAAGGCTAAAAAGAAGCCTAGAAATATTTTGAAATTCTTATTTGCATTCAAAGATGGCCGCTGTTCTGTAAGCACTGCTAACCCTCAGCTCCTCTAACTAACTGGAGTAAAATCAACCCAGAAGACAAACCAGGAAATATTTCAACATAATACTTTGAGCTAACAACTGTAATCAACATTTAAAATAGAACCAGTAAGAAAGAAAACCTGAAACAACAGCTAAACTAATAAGATTGAAACAGATTATCTGAAGTAAAGGGGGGAAATAAGAAAATAAAGCCATGTGCTTGGAAATCCTTTCATCCTGAAATACACACACAAACTTAGATCTATCAGCACCACAAAATGTCAAAAGAGGACAAAAATATGGACATTACTACAACTAAAACGAAACTCTCAGAATTATTATCACCTGAGAAAGATCTAAACTCTAAAAGACAAAAAATAACAAAACAACAAGATACTCCTAAAATGGGAAACGGAGGTAAATCAGATCAACCTGCAAATCTGGATGACATCAAATCAGCTTTACTTCCTATTCAAGATGCAATAAAAGAGCTATCCATCCAACTACAAACATTTGGAAATACCTTCAATCAAATAATAGAAAGAATGGATAAATCAGAAGCTAAAATCACCGAAAATGAGGAAACAATAGTGTTAATAACCAAAAAAAATGATGCATACGAAGTAGACATCCAAAACATCCAAGCAAAAATTACTGATTTAGAAGCAAGATCCAGGAGAAATAATATAATCATCAGAGGCATCCTGGAAGCTGTACCCCATAATGAACTGATCCCTTCTATTATCCAAATATTTGCTACCTTACTCAAAGAGCCAACAAAAGCTCAACAAATGGTAATAGAAAGGGCACACAGAGCTTTGAGAGAATCTCAAATATCAAATAAACCAAAACCAGTATATGTTAAACTCCTAAACTTCCAGGATGTTAACACAGTTTTGCTAACTGCAAAAAAAAATGGTGGGTCCATCATCTGGAATAATAATCCAATATCACTTGCTCAAGACCTGCCCCTGCAAATTAGACAAGCTAGACAACTTCTCTCCCCCTACTGCAAGTTTTTAATTGAGAGAAAAATAAAGTTTCAAATGAAGTATCCAAATTCTCTAACATTTCAAGTGGATGGAATTAAATACTCAGTCACCAATCATAAGGAAGCCAAAAACACCTTTCTGGCCGTTTTTAAAAAGATTCCCATCATAGAAAGCTAACTGCACTCACCGGAATGGCTTGCAGAGCTCCAGAAGTTGGCTGCTAATCCTGCGACCAGCTGGAGTCTTCTTTTTGCATTTATTTGGATGTAGGTACGTGCTGGGCCTCTGTTTTGAATGGTGCGACCCTGCTATCTCTTTTCCAGGCCACGAGGAACAAACCAGGAAACACAAGGCACTTCCGCCCTTCCAACTTTCCCACGAAGGGAACTGAAAAGACTCTACCAACCCTCAGGCAAAAAATTGCAGAGCTGGCACTTCCGGAAATCCAATCCAGATAAGGGTCCCCCTACGATCAGCTAAGCAGTCGGCTTAGATGACCTGACACTTCATGAAGCCTCTGAGCAAAAGTGGATGGGAAAAAAAGAGAAAAAAAAAACAGTACACATAGTTAAATAATCCTTTAAACGAACATTTTTCTTTTTTTTTTTCCCTCTTTCCCTTTATTTTATTTTAAGATATGGAAATAACTATATACTGTGTAGACATACAATGAAGAACTAACAACAGAAAATACATGAATAGGCATAAAACAACAGAAAAAATGATAGAAACAGTAGTTTCCTCCTATACACACCATAAGGCAAATACTACATGAAGAATAATGTACTACCAAGAAGCTATTTGTCTCAACATATTCACTGCTTATATTATATCAACCAAAAAGAGTACTCTTTTTATAGTGATACAAGTGTTAACTAATTAACAAAATAATCATGCAGTTAACCTGGTGTATATACTAGGAATCTTATACAATATCCTTACCCAGAACACTTTAGATATCAGAAATAAGCAAATCCTCAGACAAAAAATATAATAATATAATGCACAACTGTGCACAACAATAAACCAACACCTGTTCAGACTAACTATAGCTATGCACTACAGATGTGTGCATAGATGCATATATGTGTGCCTATGTGGGTGGTTGTGTGTGTGTGTACAGGTTTATATATTGGTACCCTTACACATATTATAAAGAGACAACCCCTGCACATGTTTGAATATGAGGATAGACCTTTTAAAAGGAGACTCCTGTAAGAAACTGACCCATGAAAAATAATTAAGTCTACAAAGGGGCTTTGACAGCTTATACACGACCCATATGTGACAATTGTGATTACAACATTGCATAGAGTGAAGAGCTATTGTGATTCTTAACTCAAAATAGAAATACCCGGCTTGTACATAGCTGCAATCTTCTCTATGGTTCATATTAATGGATATATTTGAAGTGTATGCCGCACAACGCTTTTGTATTAGGACATAACTTACCACTGTTTATATAATATAATCCCTGCTACAAATATTAAAACATTTTAAGTGAACCATACTTTGATAGTTGCCTTAAATGTGCCAAAACAGCTAGCTTGGGAGTAATAACACACTACACCACATAAGAGTAACATAAAGGAATCAGGAGACTAGACAGGTGGACCACAAAACTAAAGAATACACTGAGACAATAAGATTAAATTAGAGTACCAAAGTCAAGAATAATCACAAAGACTTTATAACAGACATTCTTACTCAAACATATGCACACACCCTAGCCTTGTACTAGGGAGTCAGAAACACAACATTATTAGCTGAAGATCCCAAATACTTCCAATCCAATGAGGGAAGTAAATCGGGTCAGGAACTTCCTTTCAAGGGGGGTAATGTTCAATCATATCAGAAGATAAGACCTGAAACCACTATATACTACTATACTAGATATAAAATAAGATTTAGCTGTAACAGAACAGAGCTAGAAAAGATGTAAATATTGTTTAAGACAGACTTTTTGGAATCTTTTTTTTTTTTTTTTTTTTTTTTCACTAACTAAGGCGAAGATTGTTGACTATATGCTTTCGAAATTATAATGTTATATAATAAAAGTCTTGGAGGAGACTTAGGGTACACTAGTAGTGCTTTTTGGGGAATGAGTCGGGTAGGCTTTGTACAAGTAATGAAAACATATGTAGGGTTACTAATCTTCACTTTCCTCATAAACTATAAACCACAGGATGCTACTATCCTATCGACATACAAACCTACAAAGTTAAAAACTTCTCATACCCTGCTATATTCCTGGTCCTGGAGGTTAGTTGTTAGGCACAGGGGAGAGACGGGAATAAGAGGATGCTTTCATAACATGATTTCTGTAAAAATTGAGCAAAAACTAATATCTATATATAAACCACAGGTCTTCATATACAAACTAATGAAATACGTGAATGTGGGAATTTGACTCATGGAATATCAAATGGCTCCAGAACAAAAAAAAAAGGAAACTGTTTTTACACCTTATCTTACAAGCCAAAGCAAACTTTATACTAGTTCAGGAAATCCATCTAACTCTAGAACAATGGTCAGAAGTCAGGGGGAAAAATGGATAAGCGAAATTATAGCTTCTGAAGGTAAAACCAATAGTGCAGGAGTAGCTATAATTATTAAAAAACAATACCAAGACAAAATCATAGAAACCAAAATAGACAAAGAAGGGAGATGGTGTTATGTAACCCTATCAACTCCTGCATATCCTAAACCCATCTTACTACTAAATATATGCGCTCCCTGTAATAATCCTTTCTTGCATCATTGTACCCTATCTTAAGCTAATACCATAATTATTATATGATTCTGGGAGGAGACTGGAACACCTATCAAAATCCAAAACAAGACAAATCAAGCCTACCTCTGTCGTATAATAAACAAGCATCGTTAACGTTAAATGAACTTAAATATGACTTCAATCTGTATGATCCTTTTAAATATGGGAATAACCCAAATAAATCAAATAATTTTATGTTCTACTCCAACTGTCATAAAATGTGGTCGAGAATCGATTTTTTTTTAATTTCGGAAGCGCTAATCACTTTAGACCCTATAGTGAACATACATGCTAGGTACCTGTCTGACATTCCAAAATCACTTTAAACTTTATTGGAAACCCTAAAAACTATACACCAAAATGAAGATACAATTGGTCCCTGAACCCCAATCTTCTAACTAAAAATGAAATAACCAAAGAGATTCAATCTATCCTTAAAACAACTCTGGCGAACCTTGCAAAACAACAGTCCCCCCGGATATTGAATGGGCAGCAACCAAAGCTCAAATCAGGGGAATTTTTATTCAAAAAGCAACTTACTATAAAAAAATTCAACTCAGAGAGGAACAGAAACTGGAGGCAAAAATAAAATCACTTGAACATGACCTAATAAAGAAATTTAATTCACAAACTGAAACAGAACTACTGAAATGTCAAAAAGACCTATACATTTTACACAATAATAACTTATCCTTCCACGAAACCGAAATTTTAGCCAATTATGCCAATCATGTTCAAACTCCATCGCGAGCACTAGCAAGGATTATCAACCAAACTAAATCATCCTCTCAAATCTCCGAAATAGTTTATGAGAACAAGAAGTACACTAAAAATGATGATATTATTAAAACATTTGAATATATCTATTCACAAACTTATGGAGACCAACAAATACTATCCCCAAATGAAAACAGTATAAACTTTCTCTAAAAACTTAACTTCCTGAAACTAGACCAAAAACAACAAGAAAAATTAATCGAACCAATATCCATAGATGAAATAACATTAACAATTCAGCAATTAAAATCACATAAATCCCCTGGACCAGACGGTCTCACAGCGGAATTTTATAAAACCTTTTACCACATCATAGCACAAATCTTATTCCATATATTAAACTATATAATAAATAATAAAATTAATGATATACACTTTAATGCGTCTAAAACTATCTTTATACTTAAGGAAAAGGCAGACCCCAAAAACCCAGATAGTTATAGACCCATATCACTATTCAATATTGATACCAAAATCCTAACATCTATACTGGCTAACAGAATGAAAAAATTAATAAATAAAATTACCTCTATTGAACAATCTGGCTTTATAACATTCAGAAAAATGAGTGATAAATACACTAACACTACATACACTAATCTCATCTGCTAACCAAAACAACCTAAACATATATGCACTGGTTATTGATGCTCATAAAGCCTTCGATAGAGTAAACATGAAATTTTTATTCCAAATTCTACCCTACTTTAACATACCCCAAAAATGTATTCAAACCTTACAAATACTATACAATAACCCCTATACATCATTATATATAAACAAAATCTGGTCTAAAAGAATCCAGATTAAAAATGGAACTCGTCAAGGATGCCCTCTTTCTCCACTATTGTTTAACCTATATCTAGAACCCCTTTTTCTAAATACAAAACAAAATGTATACCATAACTCCCCAATAATCTATAACACTAAATTTCCTTATCAGCATTTGCAGATGATCTCAACATCTACTGTACCACATCAATTTCGGACATAAAGAAAATACTATCTGCTATTTACATAAAACCCCCAACCTTAAAATAAACAATCAGACGTTGGATCTAAAATGCTTCCCTTGTATAATAAACACAACCATACAGGATATATACCCATACTTAAACTGCTCCGTCCAAGAAATAAGAAGCCAAATGAACCTCCTTAAGTCATACTTGCTGATCCTGAGACAAATTAAAGAACTATGTATGAGTTACCTTCACGATACTACCATTAACAATGAAGACATAACAACATGTAAATTACTTTGGAAAACTCTCCTTCTAAACAAAAAAATATACCGCATGCTCCTACAAAATGATTAAGGATATGAAATTCCAAAATCATATACTCATATCTGAATACTGGAAGAAAAAACTCCCATCTATTGAGGATCACAAATTAATTCAGGCAATCAACCTAACAATAAAATCTATATCCCTTCAAAAATTGGCCTTTACGCAACTTATGATATATAACAATGCATATTACACACCCACTATCTTATATAAATTTAACTCTAAAAACTCCCCAACTTGCCCACATTGTAAAGATAAAACTGCTGACCTTCTCCACATGTTCTGGAGCTGTAAATGTGTATTCAAACTTTGGAACTCCCTGAAATTGCAATTGCAAAAGATGGGCTATCAAACATCGACATTAACTTGAGAATTTATGATATTACACATCCTCCCAAATAATATATCCAAAAATCAAGCAATTATTCTAATCAATATTTTCCTCTTAATTAAACTATATATAGCTACCAACTGGCTTAATCCAACCAAGAACTCTTGGGAGAGCTTTAGTGTATTGGTGATTAAACATATACTAGCCCACAAAACCATAATTAACAAAGGAACCCAAACTCTCAAATCTTATAAACTCTGGGAACAGATTTTTAATATTATACTTGCATAAACTACCATATATATACTTAGTACATCATGCTCAAGAAGTCCCACATAATCATGCAGACATAAACTACAGAAATAGGTACTGACCCATAAGAATTTTGCTAGAGTAAACATACGAAGATAACCTGTTTTGTGTTGTTGAACTACGAAAGCATCTATGTACATAGTGTAAATAAGATTATTTGTTTTAATTAGCTTTGCTTTATTATAACCTGAATGCAGAAGATATGTATAACACTCATTTATACCTGCTTGTACATGCAACCTTTTTAAATTTTTTTATCTGCTTTGTTGAAAAATAAATAAACATTATTGAAAAAAAAAGAAATTCTTATTTGCCATAGTCGTCTTCATCGCACTGAGAATTAAATCCCCTTTCACATGACCAGGGGTCAATTGATGATCACGGACTAGGGAATCTAATGATAAAGGATGAGAATGAGCATCGGATGGTGGTTTGACTATCTTGAGGAAGGAGGCAGTCCAGCCCACTGCAATAATGGCACCACCTGGACATAAAAGTTTATAGCATGCAGTGTATGGGCTTGGAGACATGAGTATGGCTCTGACAAGTTGCATCCACATGGCAGCTTCACAAAATATGTACAAGTAGGAACATTTTCACAGCAGAACATATAGCAGGTCCTCATGTATGTAATCATACATATCAGCTGTGGAGGAGATGTTAGGTCCCCCCAAAACAGAAAATCCTTCATGGCTACCAAGATGGTGGCTGATCTGTGACTGGATCTCAACCTGATGATGGAAAACAAATTGTCATAGCCATGGTCATGCTGACAGTTTGATGGTCAGGAAGCATGGGGTTATAAAACGATTATATTAAAAACATTCTAAAACCTTATGTCAGGTGGATGAATTTTTGCTCTTTTGCTCTTCAAGAAACCAGAGAATAAAGAAAAAAAAATATTCAGCAAGCCAGTCTCGAATATCTTCCACATGGCCATCCTGGCTATTTCAACAATAGAAAGGCTATTTCAGAGAGTTCAATAATTAGTTAGAAAAAGCAGGAATGACAAATAAAAATAATAGCCAATTCTTCTCTAATTATGCAACTACAGACAATGAATTTGCTCACCAGTTTAAATTACCTTCCAAACTTCTGTCAGTTGCACAAATCATGACTGTGTTCAATGTGAGGCTTATATAAAAGATTACACCCTTGTCCTTGATTCAGTTTAAGAAGTAGCTAATAAGTAAGGTCAAGTGGTAAATGAATAGTTAAAAATAACTAACCAACTATGGGATGATGGATCAGATGCAGTTCATAAAATCTTGTGAGATGGTTATTGCAGCACCACTTAATGACATCTTCAACCTATAACTATCCATTGACACCTTCCCAAACAAGTGAAAGTTATACACAGTAACCCCTCCCCAAGCAAAGTGATCCTTTACTGCTATCATTCTACCATTTCATCAGGACAAGTTGCCTAAAAGTTATGGCTTGAGCTATCTCATGACAAAAGACTTCCCATCATCACATTTTCATCTTCTTAAGCTCCCAGCAGTGTGGCTTCAGAAAGGACAGAAATATATTAACCGCAACCCTATATCTCACTAGTCACATCTTTCATGGAATGAATGATAGTAAACTTACTACCTCAGATTTCATTGACTTTGCAAATATTTTTGCACTGTTCAACACCCTCAGTTTCCTCAACAATTAAGTCATTATGCACTTACTCCACTGCTCCTAACTGGAATAGTTATCTGAGTTGGTTATCATTTATAGTCCTAGCAAGCAGCACCTGTTTTTCTTTCACAGTTGTTTAAATAAGTTCCTCAGGGTTCCATTTTATGACACTATTTTTCAATATTTCCATATGTGCCTAAGTATTATCCTTCCTAACAAGGATTTGCTTACCTTTGTTGATTATTTGGTAATACGGGCCCCTGATCTTCATAAGAAAACATCTGCTTATTTCTTTACGTCTACTTTGAAGCAACAATTGGTTGAGATACATGGGACTTAACAAATACATTTAAAAACATGCCTTTTAGAACTGACTGTACCTCTCAGATCCTAATCACCTCCCTACTTGGTGGCTTTCTACACTTGTCCCAGCATTTTGAATAGTTTAGCTCTAGGTTCACTTGACAGCATTAGAACCTGTAGTGACAGCAAAGGCACTAAACTTATTAATGGTGACATCTCTGTGATGATGCAACTAACAAATTTTTTAATCCAAAATTTAAAATAAATGGTTAAAAATAAAAGAGTCTATATGTATCATTATGATGTATTTGGCTCTCCCCTCTTTCTTTTGTGCTTTCTTTTTGTTGCAGCATAAAGTGGAAATTTTCCAGAAAGTTTTGAACCAATGGCCATTGGAAAGCAAGCTGCTTAAAGTGAAAAAGAAATTCTTGAGAGTTCTGTTCAAATGGCCATCTGAAAGCAACATCATTAAGGTTTTTGAGAGAAATCAACATCTGTAAAGCAAAAGTAGTCGGTAGCAACATCAGTGTGAACATCTGGATCCATGTGTTGTTCTACTCTGCACATCTGCAATCTATCGATTCCTTAGCTATAATAACACACTCAGTACACTGTGAGTCACTTCAATAACAATAGTGTGTTCTTTTTGTGTATGAGGGCTAAATCATTTCTTAAAACTGTGGAGTTGGATTAAAACAAATGGATTGCACTTGACCTTGCAGTCAAGAAATACAAAGCAGGTCTCCAAAACTACATACAGAGCTCCAGATGACTATACTTTTGGCTAGGAAAACTATATTTACTAACTTTTTAGATTATGTAACCTCATGAAGGTTTCCCATTAAACACTAAGAACTGCTCTTAAGAACCTGAACTGATGATTAATTGAGTCATACTCTGTATTGGTTTCATTCTATCAGCAGCTTAAAATAAAAAAACTTAATGGTGCAGTGGTTGTGTTGTCACCTCACAGCAAGAGGTTCTCTGGTTTGATTTTTCTGGGTGCTCCGGTTTCCTCTTCTTTTACAAAAACATGTGTCTGGAGTGTTTCTCCCCGGGCTTCCACTGAAAACTGGCTTTATTCCAAGTCAGACATTCCTGGTAAACAAATGTTAAATAAAAACAGACAGAGTTTTACTTAATTTTTAGAGGTATACAGACAATCTAATGGAGCTTGATTTAACTGTTTAGCAATACTGATCAGAGTATCTTACAAATACGGCAAAAAAATAAAAGGGCATTTCCAATCATTGATATACAAAGAGAAACAAATGGAGTCAGTGAGGACTCCACTGTATTCTCCAAATGAGAAAAATGGTAAAAGATATTGATAAAAGGTTATTTATTTCAGGTCATCTCCAAAAAGATTACCAAATTAGCATTCATGTTGAGGAGGAAGTAATCTAATCTTAAAAGATGAAATCAGTTGCAATTTAGAACTACAGGCTTCAAGCACATCACAGGGACATTTTTCTAGTTTGGAGTACACACAACTATCCTCTACTAATTAGAAGAGCTGATAGACTCATAGATATCATCTACCAGTTTAGCAGGATTAATAGTGGCACCACTGAAAGACGTCATCCACTCTATGTACACCTATATGCACCCTATAGTCTGGGATAAAAAACATGAAAAATTAATTGTACTATGTGGAAGCACACTTCCAATGATATGAAAAAGGGTGTTGTCCAAAGTAAAAAAAAAAAAAAAGCCCATTGCAAAAAAGTGCAGCCCAAAGTAAATCAGCTGGATAGCTTCACCAGCGTCTAAAGGATTTCCTTATTTCATTAGGTGGGAAAACAAGAACAGATAATATAATTGTCAGGGAGTTAGGGGACAATACCCTTATGACACACTCAGAACAGCAGTATAAGAAATTTTCAACCATGTGATTGGTCAAGCCAAGAATTTTATTGTATGTAATAGAATTAATGCATAAAGCATTCCACCCCACCCCCCCCCACCCCAATCATCCTCCAAAACTAATGTTTGGGAAACTTTTCCGTACAGCTGATGCTTTCCCTATTCTTCTGGTAGCTAAAAGGCAAAAAAAAAACAGTTGCATGGTACGGCAGTAATTCATTAATCAGCAGACTTGGCACTTAAGACTCAGTTCTTAATTTAATGCGGCAACAGATAATTGACTCAACCAACTATGGTATCCTTCTCCTGGAATAGATCTGAATATAAAGCTTCAAACAAGTGTCACCTGTCTCACATTTGCAAAAAGCCATTGGAATGACTATACATTTGAGTCCCACGTCTACGGTATGTTATAAATGATCACTTCTGCTTAACATGCTCTAACAATCTTGCTTTTACAGGGATGGCTGTATTGGTTAATGCCTTTTTCTAAGAAACTGGTTGTACTTGAGACCCAATTGTATGATGTTTAAGAAGGCAATTTTGCAGGCTCAGGTGCACTACTAATTATGTTCTTGCTCTATAAAGTTGCTTAAACATGGTTTGCATCACCTTGCTTTAGCCTTGAATAATTATATTTTTATTGCAAACCGAGACATCAAAATATTCAAAAAGAAATACATAATCAGTGAACAAGTTTAGATCCACAACGTTCCTATAGTGGAAATTATATGAAGTATAAATTGCATCAGTAGTACTCCAACTATTAATACTAAGAAGGAGGCAAGGGAAATAACAGAAGGAATAAACAGAGGAACAGGTAAGAGAGAACGAAAAAGAAGGAAAGAAGAAAATTGTCTTTAACTGTACATTATGACACAATACCCTTACTATGCTGTATGTCTCCTAAAGGGATAAAAGTTTAATAAAAGAGACATTGATTTGAAACCTTCGGTTATGGTTCTTTATCTATCAGATAAAAAATGCTATTTACCACATGGGTAGGAATCTCTCCTCATGGAGATAAACCAGTTTATATCCCTGTGAGGAAGATTCCCATTTTTTCACTTCTCAGTAAGCTGTAGTATCTTTTTATAAAAGCTGTCCAACTTTGAGTATTGATTTTATGTTTGATTTTCCATCGAGACACCATGTGTTGGCATATTATAACTGAAAACTGAAGCAGCCTCAATTTTGGGGGGTGGCTCAGGTCTTTCCTTAGTACAAAGTTCATTAGCACTCACATTTCAGCACTATTTTGTATTGTGATCTGGGTGGCCTTGCCTGCAAGCGTAGTTGCATCCTGCCACATGTTTCTAACATTCTGTCCAAAACTTGTGGTAATCAACTGCCAGCCTTGAATAATTATTACTGTTGTGTAGCAGAGTTCTATGGTTTTACAGTTTCCACCAGAAATCAATGAGAGTGAATAATTGACCTTTAAAGGGTATACTTTTCACTTTCTCAAGTGTGCATTGATTATTTTTCAACTGTAAGAGGAATAACTCTAATCATGTAACTTACTAATGCTGTTTGATATCTTAGAAGAAAAACTCTTTTTACTGGCAATTTTTATTTTGCTGATAATACATAGTACCTGAAACAGCCTGTCTCCATGTTTAAGGACTGCATTCACATAAATTTTAAATAAGTCAAGCTAAGGTAGTGTGATGCCGTATTGCTTAAAAGTGGGTGATTAATCCTGATACATACTTATGCCTTATTCAGTAAGTGTAATAACTTGCCAAACTAACACAATTCCCTTTCCCTTCAAAGTTGACTCTTACAGCTGTGGTGGAGGTAAGAGAGCAGTAGCTAATTTTGTAGAACATGGCTCATATGTCTGTTGTGGCTGAGTGTTTTCTTTCCATGTCAGGGATGTTTCTGAATTTGGACTTTTCAAACCTATTCCATACTGAGGGTAAGACAGCTTACTGGCCATTATAGTCTATAGAACTGCAAAATAATTGTTACATATGTATTATCACAATCAGATTCTCAACAACTCACTGGTGATATATTCCGGCAGCCCTTCAAGCTATCATTTTGTTTGGGAAACCATTTGCAGCACTATAGCAGGCTTTTCAAAACACGTTTTAAACTGCATGCTTCTTCTTCAACTTTTTATTTGGGGGGGGTCTAAGTGAAATGCATATGTATATTTTTATCAACTTATTATTAATAGTAAATGTTTCAGTTCTCTGACATCTACATTTTCCATATTTTCGATGTCCTGATGTTTACCTCATATTTTTCAGGTTGTTTGTAATAAAATGTTTGATTTTACATCAGTCATTGAGGATCTAAGTCCCTAAATAATGACATACCTTGGACTGTACACTCCATATCATTCAAGAAAATGCATGGTAACTGAAACCATGTTATTGTAGCAACTTTCCAAGTTTATAAGAACAATGTTTATAATCTGTCACTGATTTTTTTTTTAACTACCCTGTCCCCCCCTATTATTTTTGTTTTTGTCCAGATTTCTTGAACTCAGAGGTTCAGCAAAAATTGAAAATATTTGTGATGTAGCTCATCTTGATGACATTAGCTTTAGGGGATCTGCCAACATCTTTTTTCTTTTTTAAGAAATGTATTTTTATTTTGTTATAAGCAACGATTAACTACACGAGGGGTAACAACAATTAAGATCGCCGTGATCAAACTATGTTACATAACAAGTGCAACAATAAGTAAACTGAAAGCAAAGTTGAATATGAACAGGAGTTTCACTAGGAAAAATAATGATCATACAATGCGACTTACATGCTGACTAACATAACATTTTAAAACATGATTATGTTTTCAATATCCACATAATTTGTGTTGTAAACACTACATCCTAAAAAAGGTAGATTTCCTTTCCCAAACAAAATGATACCTGGAAGGGCTGCCACAATATATCACCAGTGAATCGTTGAGAATCTGGTTGCGATAATACGTAAGTACCAAATAATTATATAAATAATGCTTTGAGTAGCATGTGTTCTATAGACATTAGTTGCATAATTAATGGATTTGATTACCTCTGTACAGTTACTGTTCATCAAAGTAGCGACGCATAATATAGCACTAAACACATGCCAGTTTTGATATTCTAAGCTAGAACTAGAGGGACAGCCAACATAACAAAGCTAATGTACTTAATGTCAGCATATAATGTATAACTCTCCCTTTAGGGATATTTACTATGTTTAACTACTGGTTAAAGTGGCATCTACCATCTGTCTACCTGTAGGAACATAAGATATCCTCCTTGCACCAGCAGAAAAGACTCAGATTTCTGACAACATCTGATTAACATGCTGTACATTAGTTGCAGTGGAAATGTCCATTTATAATTTGCCTAAATGTATATTATATATATAGTAGCATCAGTTTTTAGCTTGCACAAGCTTCTCACCCAATTGACCAAGCCGAGGGTCTCTATCAACTTTTTCTAAAATTATATATAAAAATTCCCCTAAAACCAACAGAGGAAATTGAATGTTTATAGAATACATATTTAAACAAAGCCCTCCTAAGGTTATACAAATGTTGTGTAATAAAATCTCAGAGGATCTTTTCCGTCATTCCTGTATAAAAGCTCATGCATATCTGACACAGTGTAGTATGTAGCACACCATATGTAGAACAATTATTTTATTTTATTTTATTTATTTTTATTTTATTTTACATTTGTTGACCGGGATAGTCCGTCTGGATTACATGTCCATTTTCAGCGGAGGCCCGGGGAGAAAAGCTCCACAGTGACAGTAATTAATACATAAAGATAATACAAATGATTACACTCATACAAAAGTAATTATATTCAAATAATAAACATTAAAAGAGTAAAAATATTTATATAATAATGAATATGCAAAAAATCAACACAGATTCCGGAGTAGATATTCTGCTATTGAGGACTAAACTTCTTTAGTTAAGAAGAGATGAGAAAAGGTAAAGCAAAAAAAAGGTAGGGGCCCCCAAATTATAATAACTTTTAGCCCTAAATTTGTAATTGCCCAGTGTAGAGACATCACCATTTAATATGTACTTATATACATTACAGGACTGGCATTCATATGTACCTGTCTTATTATTTGGGGGCAAACACTTTTTTCTTATACTCAACAAAATTTTATAAATTAGACTCCCATTGATAAGTAAAAGATGGGGAACATGCTATCCTATTTTTATAAAAAAAAGTCTGCCTGTAATAAAGACAAGTTTTTCCTAATAATCACAATAATAGAATGACAATCATTACTAAATGTTAATACCATGTTCCTTGAAATGTTATATCAACTAGAATCAAAACTAGCAATATTATTTTGTACTACTCCCAAAACTGGGGTAACAATAGCATTATTACGTTTTAAAATATATTTTAGTTCATTAAGCATAGAACTAGAATATGCTCTTTCTAAAATTATCTTTTCAAGTTTAAATAATCCAATTAAAGCACATTTTCATCTGCACCCATAAAATCTAGTCTTACTATCAGGCCCTCGACAGGGCATCTCTTCTGATAGGATGATAACTATTGTAACATAAAAAGGAATTGGAATAAGTTGATTTACAATATTTATTTTATTTATTTATTTTACATTTGTTGACCGGGCTAGTCCAGCTGGATATATGTCCATTTTCAGTGGAGGCCCGGGGAGAAAAGCTCCATTGGTTAAAACAAGATTAGAGAATACAAATACACAACAAACAAAAGCATTAAGCATAAAAGATAAGAATATTTTAGTATAAGTAATATACATCTAGGAGTAAAAAAAATATCCATAACAAGAAAAAATTCAAGAAAATCATTAAATACTTTCAGTAAGGAAATTTGATAGTATCAAAACATAGAGAGAATCATACATTTTCTTGAAAATAAGGTAGACAACATAAATTTTTTTTTTTATACAATATATATGAGATCAGTTATATCTACAAAGATATGATGTCAGAGGAAGTCAGTCAGGATACCGTAGCAGAGAAGGAAGTATTGTGATAGAGGAAAGGAGGAAGGAAGGTTAGTCAGGGTTCGTACAGGAGCAAAGCCAGTATTTATTAAGATGGATTTCCAGTTGTTTTTTAAAGAGTGGAAGAGTGGCCAAAGAGGAGATATTTGATGGGAGGTTGTTCCATATTTTGCCAACTGAGTTGGAGACAAGAGAGTGAACTGCTAAGGAAGACAATCAGTGGAGTGAGAGAATTGAGCAAGAGATGTAGAAAGTGAACAAGAAGTAGAGGTAAGTTAACAGGCTAGAATAAGGAAGATCTACCTGACAGAGAGGTAGAGTATAGAAAGTAAGTTGAAGGAAAAGGGTGGGAGGTGTATAAGAAGAATGTCTATGAAGAGAGGAATTGAAAAAAGAAAAAGAAACAGGGCAGTGGGGTCTAATAGACAAATAATTGTAATGGGGTAAGGTACAGACTGGGAGTGGTCAAGCGCCACCTAGTGGGCAGTAGGTGAATGTGACTGAAAAGTTCCTGTACAAGGGTAGCAGGCTATGAGAGAGAGGGAGTTAGGTTACTTTGCAAAGCAGAGAGTATTGTCTGTTTACGAGCATTTGATAAAAAGATCAGGACAGGAAAGTTGGGGGGGGTGGTAGGCTGCTGGCTATCCTAATTGGGGAACTTGCCTAGCTTAACAGGGGTTCTTAGAGCTGAAATTAGTGATACAATGGTCTAATATCTAGAACATCACATACTTTCACTGTCTTAAAAAACACGAGCCTTTCTGGGAGCTGGAGGGTAGTTTCCTTATTCAGGTTATTGTTCTTATCCTTCCAGGAAGGTGAGTTTCAGGTATTAGTTACTGGAATGTACCTGTGCCCCAAGCTGGTAAGAATGGAAGAGAAAATATAGTAAGGAAGATTGTTCAGGACTTAGAAGCATAGGAAGATAGGTTTAAATAATATAACAGCATAAAATGTAAACTAAGCAATTACAAATACGTAACGTCTTTTACATCATGAATTCATAAAACACATTGCTTATTTGGAATCATCAGCGATAATATTTAGAAACATAGGTAAGGCTGTGATCCTGAAAACTCTATTAAACAACACCAGAACAGCACTGAATTCAAAAACATTCAACAATTACAAGGATATATATAGGTTGGATATGGCTACATTAGCTTATCTTAACAAGGGAGCATGTCTTCTCAGGCAGATAACAGTTGTGACGTATTTCAACAAGCTGTGACTACAAAATGCATTGAACAGTTAAGGTGTTATTAGATCATGAAGCTGCCGACATGCACATTACTAGCGGCGTATATAAGGTACTGAATTTAATAACACAATGTAAGTAGTCGTTAGGGTGCTATCTTTGCTTCCCTAGCAGTTATCATATTTCAGAATCAGTGCTAACCTAAGGCCAATACA
Source organism: Protopterus annectens (assembly GCF_019279795.1). Classification (NCBI taxonomy): domain Eukaryota; kingdom Metazoa; phylum Chordata; order Ceratodontiformes; family Protopteridae; genus Protopterus; species Protopterus annectens. The sequence goes on along the minus strand of NC_056740.1, from coordinate 234,797,952 downwards.
CTGCTTGCATACGCTAGTGTAGCTTTCAGTAGATAGGGTCGCTTTAGTGGCAGAATGATGAAAAATGGGCTGTATTCCATGTAACCAGCAAGCACTAATGAGCGGTGGTTACACGGTTCTGCTTATGCAGGTAAAAACAGGGCTCGCTAAATGAAGTCACCTAAGGGACAAGTGAAAATAAAACAATTAGAAATCAAGTTAGCCACCTACTACCTCTGCCAGGGGCAAAGTGTACCGGACAGATAGTCAGGAGTAGCACTCAGTCAGTAGAGTCGCTACAGGGGCTAGTAACCGAGAAAATATACAGTCAGGTTAAAAGAAAAAAAGAAAAACCACCTACAACCAATTCCTAAAGCACTGAAAACTGCTATGCTAGGTAGATTAGCATTCAGCAAAAGAAATCGCTTCCGCCTCAAATTACATTAGATAGGAGAGAAATTAAGGGAAGCTGACTACAGCAGCTCCAGTAGGAGCAACACAAGCTATAGTGCCGTTGGGAAGGCTGATCGGTTTACAGGTTGAGATCTAGGAGAGTTGTAGGGCACTAGACAGAAGTTAGAGTCAATACTCATTAGCCAACATTTGGAACCATTTACCTTTGGTTGACACTATGTAAGTACAAGATAGTAGAGTGAGAACATTAAACAAATAACAATATTACTCTCTGCAAGTGATTGCAAACAAGAACGAGTCAATATAAAGGTGTGCAATAATCTTATAACATGCCACTAGCGTCGTTCCCACGTGTACTCGTTGTATGGAACACAGTGTTAGCAGAGATAGCGTTATCAACAAAAAAAAAAACACATTTGCATAGAATTTCCTTAGAAGCATCAACAGTTAATACAGTTAAATAGTCAGACAATGCATAAATCAGTGACAAATGAGAAAAACAACAGAAGCACTTACTAAGGTCAAGAGCCCAAGCAGAGCACACAGCAGCCAGGTGGAAAGCAGGGGAAAAAGATGGCGTCCTTGCCCACAGGGTATATTTATAAGGTGCAAGATTGCTCGAGGGCAGAGGGAGAGGGGAGTAAACCATACATAGGGTAGTGGACAAGAAGTCGCGAGATAAGGAGTGTTAGGTTAGATATCAAGAGATAGCCCACTTACACTGCGCTATCAAGAGATAGCGCAGTGTAAGTGGGAGGGGGGCAGTGATAAATATAGACAGATAGGTGGTGAGTTCAACAAGATAAGAGAAGTAAGGGAAAAAAAGTGGTTGTAGTACTGTAGAAATGGATGTTAGGTTAGATATAAAGAGAGAGAGAGCAGTATAAGTGGGAGGGGGGCAGTGGTAATTATAGAGAGAGAGATAGATGGTGAGTTCAACAAGATAAGGGAAGTAAGAAAAAATAAGTGGATGAAGCAATGTAGAAGTGGGTAGAAAACAGAGGGATAAGGCTATAGGAGGTAAAAGGACCAGGTAGCAGGGACAAGAGAGTGAACTGCTAAGGAAGACAATCAGTGGCGTGAGAGAATTGAGCAAGAGATGTAGAAAGTGAAGAAGAAGTAGAAGTAAGTTAACAGGCTAGAATAAGGAAGATCTACCTGACAGAGAGGTAGAGTATAGAAAGTAAGTTGAAGGAAAAGGGTGGGAGGTGTATAAGAAGAATGTCTATGAAGAGAGGAATTGAAAAAAGAAAAAGAAACAGGGTAGTGGGGTCTAATAGACAAATAATTGTAATGGGGTAAGGTACAGACTGGGAGTGGTCAAGCGCCACCTAGTGGGCAGTAGGTGAATGTGACTGAAAAGTTCCTGTACAAGGGTAGCAGGCTATGAGAGAGAGGGAGTTAGGTTACTTTGCAAAGCAGAGAGTATTGTCTGTTTACGAGCATTTGATAAAAAGATCAGGACAGGAAAGTTGGGGGGGGTGGTAGGCTGCTGGCTTTCCTAATTGGGGAACTTGCCTAGCTTAACAGGGGTTCTTAGAGCTGAAATTACTGATACAATGGTCTAATATCTAGAACATCACATACTTTCACTGTCTTAAAAAACATGAGCCTTTCAGGGAGCTGGAGGGTAGTTTCCTTATTCAGGTTATTGTTCTTATCCTTCCAGGAAGGTGAGTTTCAGGTATTAGTTACTGGAATGTACCTGTGCCCCAAGTTTCACTGTCTTAAAAAACACGAGCCTTTCAGGGAGCTGGAGGGTAGTTTCCATATTCAGGTTATTGTTCTTATCCTTCCGGGAAGGTGAGTTTCAGGTATTAGTTACTGGAATGTACCTGTGCCCCAAGTTTCACTGTCTTAAAAAACACAAGCCTTTCAGGGAGCTGGAGGGTAGTTTCCTTATTCAGGTTATTGTTCTTATCCTTCCAGGAAGGTGAGTTTCAGGTATTAGTTACTGGAATGTACCTGTGCCCCAAGTAAGGTCAAGAGCCCAAGCAGAACGCACAGCAGCCAGGTGGAAAGCAGGGAAAAATATGTTTTGGATTGTAACATCTCATTATCTTTATATAAAGTGACATGCAAATAATTTACACTTGAATGTTTAACATGAAAGGTACATTTTAAAAATCAGTTGTTGAATTAATTATATGTAATAAATTCATCTGTTAACTCAATATGACTCTTCCAAAAATACACAAGTCATCCAAATAATGTACATAGTATGTCCAGTACCTGGTACTCCTAATCCTAGAACTGAATAACTATACATAAAAAATGGGGGCAAATGATGTCTTCTTGGCAACACTTGAATTTTGGCAATAATATTTGCCTTCAAAATAAATAAAGTTATTCCTTAAAATCAGTTCCTTAAATAATGTGATGAGCATAATATCTACACTTGTCAGACTTTTTATATATAATAGAGCTTCACTCAGCCAAGACAGATCTTGATCATGAGGTATTGCTGAGAACAATCAATGACATCAATTCAGGTGTAACACTATGCAAAAAATGCCATGAATCCTTAAGTAGATATGTATATATGAAACAACAGCCTACCTATACAAATTGCTAAAGCTTTGGTGTAAAACCTATTATTATCCACAATAGGATGCAGTGGGGCATCATTTGTGTTTTTATATACTTTTGGAATCCCAGATATATCAGTAATTTCATCTATTACCCAGTTTAAGTGCAACCTAGACCAGTGGATGAGGAATAGGAAATTTAAATGTGGCCTGGCACCAATGTCCCTTATGGACAGAGGTAGCTTATAAATGCGTGGCTCTCAATGTCCTATTTGGATACGGGACATCCTTATTCTTTTGGAAAAAAACTTGGTTAGACTTAGAAAGGCATCCCTGGGTCATTAACCTGGTAATTTAAGAATCTATGAATCTCTTGGCTTCAGAGTCTTTCAACTGTATTTGTGTTTGTGCATAATATACATTTTAGGTTAAAACTACTGCTTTATGGGAACTGTTTTGTTTTTGTTTTTCCTTGTTTGCTTGTTTGATGTTATTCATTTCTTGTCCCATCTTTCAGAAGGTTGTTTTATATTTATGGATTGTTTTACTGCTCACGATGAAGCGATTTACTTAAATTTTAGTTTCTACTGTTTTTATTGTTGCAAAGTGAGTTTTATTTCCATCACTATCCTGATACCTGTTTTGTTTTAGTCCCCTTCAATATTAAGTTTGATCTAGTCTTAGTTATGTATTTAAGTTTTGACTGTATTTCATTTTTCCATTATTTTTCCTTAATTTTTTTTCTTGCCTATTTCTGTAATGGTTAGTTTTCCCCTGCTAAATGAATGCTCAGGATGGCATAATTTGCTGGATTGTGAAATCTGTTTATTAAGAGGGAGATGTGACTGAATGTGAAGTCTAGGTGGCCTGCACTAGCTTCCTTCCATGCATTGAACATATCTGATGTATGGGTATGTAGCAATCTGATTGTAAGTACATATGTAGATAGACCTGAATATAGATATGGAGTTATATACTACAAGTTGAAAGCTCAATGGTCAAACTCATAAACCTATGAACTTGGTAAACAAAAATGTGTAACACAACTAAAGAAATAAAAATAAAGCAAAGATCTTTCTAATCTGCTTTTATTTCAGAGTGTTGTATGCTTTTTTTTCTATAGATCTAAGACTGTTGCATCACATTTATCAGTCAGCAAATCTCTTGCTATGATTTGAATGTTTCTTTATTATGTCAAAGGGACTGTACCATGAGGAAATAGTACACACTGCTAAGTAAAATAACTAACTTATGTTTTAATCCTAGAAATGTGTTTGTATCTTTATGGAACATCTTTAATAATGAAGAACCCTACAGCATATATAAGCATATGAACATTTTTTTCTCATATATTTCCTGTAAAACCTACTAAATAACATTAAATGTGAACTAGACAACTGTATTAATAAGGCACTAGTAAGCAGGTGTAAGCACAAATAAGCAGTAGTAAGCATATATAAGCACTAGTAAGCATGTGTAAGTGCGTTTGTGTGGGGGTAAGCATTACCTACACAGATTAAGCAAAGTAGAAGCTAACTAAGTGTTAGAAACTGTAACTGGGGGTTAGCAGTGCTTAGCTTTGTGCACACCTGCGCACACCCACGTACAACCGCTTTAATGTGCCATAATCACTCAGTACCCAACGGTCCATGTTCTGCCCGGCAACAAAATAAACAGCTCCTGCAAGTCTTGAACCAAGGACCCTGCACACCCTAGACAAAGGGAATTACCACTAAGCAGACACAAATAAAGTTGATGACAGAAACATATCATCCAGTCTAGTCATGCGACAGCACAGAGAATGTAGACCTACAGCTAGATGGACATGTGTGCGAAAATATATTATTATCTAAATGGATATAACATATCCATAGATGCAGTCACATATATATATATATATATATATATATATATATATATATATATATATATATATATACATATATATATATATATATATATATATATATATATATATAAATAACTATCCACATATATATACATACATATACAAATATATGAACAGATATACATGCAAATGCCAACAGCTACACATATATATGTCAACATCCATATGTCCACATATACACAGCAAGTTACACATACGTACACAGACAAATGTCCCCATAGGTATATACGGACATAGTTAGAAATATGTAAGTAAATATATACACCCACAGAGGTATATATGGCCAGACATATGTAGATAGCAATGGTAGATTAACAGACACATACATGTCCACATGCACCGTGAATGGCCTTGATAGGCCCCAAACAATATAAGTCATATACGAATTGGCATACACCCCGGCCAGACAAACACAACCTCCCTGCAAAACATTACCAAGCTCAATGTAATGTACATGTGTCATTGAAATAGGGATTTAAATTAGTCCTCGGTCATGCTCCAAATGTTGACATCACATCCCCCTCTCCCCCACCCACTAGGCGGCCCGAGCAGTACAGGCCCATCCAACCAAGGCCATCCATGAGCCATACATGCATTATCCACAGTTCCGCTTCCCCCTACCTGCTGCACACATGCAGCCACCATCTCAATCCTGATTACTGGCCCTTAGCTACCACACCACTACACATTGCTCCCCCTCCACACTCCCCCTCTTGGGACCCATCCCTTACATTGGCTTGACCCAAGTATCCTAGGTCTGGCACACGCTGTAGTCCATGCACATAGCCATGGGTACCTATCTAACTCTGGGTGTAGACCAAAGTTGTATACCCAATGTTTGGGCTGTCCTGCATGGGACGAATGATTACCTGGTACTAGCAATAGATTTCATGTGTGACTCAGTGTACACTAACGGATTTAGTTGTAGGTATTGCAAAGCATACTTGGCAGACAAGGTTGGCTGGTATGCACACGAAACAGTACCCAGCAATAACAGGCAACATGACAGGACATGTAGCTAAATATGTAGAGGTAAATATATATATATATATATATATATATATATATATATATATATATATATATATATATATATATAGATAGATACCCATAACTACATGGAGATATACCTCTCCTTCTCTGTACTACAAATGTATACATACACAGACAGACATACATAAATACCCACATATAGATATATACATATGCAGCCACCCATACATCCACATGTCATTTTATATACCTCGCAAAAGCCTTCGATACAATACCCCACTCGGGCATTATAGATAAGCTCACCAGCTTAAATATAAACCCCTATGTCACTAGATGGGTTGCAAACTGGCTCAAGGACAGAACCCACATGGTTAGAATTGCTGGAGCCATGTCAGACTCCAAACCAGTTACAAGTGGCGTCCCACAAGGCTTAGTCCTGGGACCTCTCTTGTTCAGTATATATTTCTTGGAGGTACAGGCCAACACGGAAGGACTGTGGCTGACCAAGTTCGCAGATGACTGCAAACTGGGCGCCATAATCGACTCTCCAGCCGACACAAGCATCCCCCAAATGGGCCTCATAGAAACAGACAACTGGTGCCAGAGCCATGGCCTCAAGCTAAACGCCAAAAAGTGTATAGTCATCCCTTTGGCAAAACAAAGTGCCCACAAATTACCACATAGGTGGTAATCCATTAAGTACAGAAGAAGTAATTAGGGACCTGGGGACCCAAGTTGATAGCAGTCTCTCATTTGACAACCACGTGGCCAAACTGGTTAGAAAAACATTTTATATAGCCCACCTAATCATGAAGGGATTCACATTTAGATCAGGGGAGGTCATCATGCCTCTTTACTCATCCCTCATCAGGCCCATAATTGAGTACAATGCCCCTTTTGGGATGTACCTTACCAGACACCTGCAGCAACTGGAGAGACCCAAAAAGTACCTCACCAAGAGGATCAAAGGGCTCAAACAGATGCCATATGCTGCCAGGTTAAAGAAACTCCAGCTCTACTCAGTGGCATACCACCTGTTCAGGGGTGATCTGTGCCTGACATATAAAGCCATGTCCAACCCGGAATTAATGGACATGCTGCACCTCAGAAAATCCAAATCCCATCGGGCTACGCGCTCGAGAGACTTGAACCTCAGCACTGAAATAAATAGGACATGCTGGAGGGACAGATTCATAACCCAGAGGCACCCTTCACTCTGGAATAAAATCCCTGTCCAGGTTAGGCAGAGTCCCTCATTGACTCTCTTCAAGAGGAATCTTGATGAGTGGATGGGAGATCGTAGGTTGAACCTGGGTATCACTTCTGTGTCACTGTTAGACAGAGGCACAGTATACTAACCTCAAAAAAGGGCATAGAAAAATTAATTTAAAATGGGTGGCGAAAGCCAAACACATTCTGGCTAGGCTTATAAATGCCCTAGGGCAGATAGCCTAGTATGAACCTATGAATATATATATATATATATATATATATATATATATATATATATATATATATATATATTTATATATATATATATATATATGTGTGTGTGTGTGTGTGTGTGTGTGTGTGTGTGTGTGTTTGTGTGTAAATATACACAGATATATAGTTAGGATATGATGCAGTTGTTAAGGATTGCATATGTTCACAGGACGTGCCAATGGGGGTGAGGGGCCAAATCAACAAACGTGTAACACGTAGCATCAACCCTCCCCCAGCTAGACAGGTGAAACATACAAACACACAATAAAAGTAAACAAACCACTGCTTCCCAGACTACAGGCAGGGTACTACCAGTGGGAGAGACCCGCCAAGTCTAATCTTGAAACAAAGAAAAGAATGTCCCTTGTGGTACAAGCCAAAAATTATATGACTATTCGGCCTTCCAGCCATTACACAGATAATGTACGGCAGGGCACGCATGTACCCAGACCACAAGGTTGAGGAAGCCTAATGACCCATGGGGCGAGACAACATACATGATGGGTCCTGAGAAGTGGGGAGTGGGCAGTGTGTACTAGTGTGTTCAGACCCGACCTGCACCTGGAGTAAGGAAGAGTGTGAAGAGGAGGTGTGGGTGGGGAACTATGGGTATGTAATTATGGGCCTAAGCGTGCAGGTGTTGGCTGGAGTGGTTCTATTTGGACTGCCCCAGGGATGTAAGCAATAGTGTGCATTGGGCAGACCCAACACCTAACGAGCAGCCACACCTAGTACAAGTCCCACAGCAGCAATGTCTAGTTTACATGGCAAAGGAAGGTATAACCAAATGTGTTGTTGCAAACCCACTAAATGACACCAAAGAACACATAGTCACAACACCCCACTGTAAACATGTAAGCCAAACTAATTGGCATCACAAGGTATTATTACTGTCCTCACCCCCACCCAGGGATGTGAGTGTCCAGGCCTATCCCCAAATGCAGAGTATATACACAGCTGTCGCTGTAGAAGAAATGGCCAGCTGTGGACCTTCCCATCAGCCATCCTGCACATCCCTGGATATTTCCCCTACTATCAGCCCCTCTGTGTGGCCCAATAACACCACTTACCTATCGACTCCTGTTTCATTCCTAGTAATGTTCACAGTCATAAGTAGGTAACACCCTCCACACAACTATATTGGCAGAATCTGGAGCCCCCAACCCAGGTGTATTACTGCAGCTGTCCCAGATGATGCATGTAAATAACACATAAAGGGAAAATTCAAGCACACTTGGATCACCACCTGCTCACCACCTGACGAAGTCCACCACCCCCCAACTAACACTCCATACCCCTACATCAACTACTGACACTGACACCTCCTGTCCTGCCTCGCATACATATCCCAACACCCTGCAAACCTGCACTACTGCTCCTCCACAAATCAGTCAAATGGCCTATTATACAGTTAAAATGTCCCCTCCTCCACTTACCCGCCTACACCTTCACTATTCACATCTACTCTACAACACAGGTATGGCATAACTAAACTTAGCCCAAATACCTGAGTGTAACCTATCCAGAACTGCTAAAGTGGAATCCCACTTCACCTTACACTGACCTTCGTGAACAGTCATACCTGACATGTACACCTGACTTAAGCATGTATAATACTGACATGTTCATGAAGTAGTGTGGAGGTATGCGGCAGCAAGCGGGAGTAAGCTTGTTTGGGCAGCAGTAAGCAATGCCCACACTGATTAAGCAATGTGGAGGCCAACCCAGTGTAAGACTCAGTAACTAGAGATCAGCAAGTCTGAGCCTCATTCGCACCAGCGCATACCCGCCTACACTTCCCCCACAGTGCCTTAGGCATACTGTAGCCCACAGCCCTCGTCATGGCCAATAACAACATAATCAGTACTCCCAGGTTCCCACCCCCCACCCTGCACACTATAGTCCAAGTGAGTTACCACAAAGGCATGGCAGATATACAATCAGCTGCTGTTATCACAAACATATCATCCGGCACAGTTGGTCAGCAGTATAGGAAATGTATGTAAGTATGTACATTAATACCAGCAAACATGTGCACATTGCTCAATCACAGTATTCCGAGCAATCTATGACTATCAATGAACAGTGCCTGTCCACACATACTGTGAGAACATTAGTCTTGTATAATACTGAAGAGAGGAATGGAAAACGGGGCACACCGTGGGGGTGTGTTTCATCTGCAGAAGCGGGAGATGAGGCTGGTCTGGTGTGTGAGCAAACCGCTGCTTCTCAAACCCCTGGCAGGATGCTACCAGTGGGAGAAACAGTGCAGACCAGCAAAGTCTACTCGTGACACAACAACAGGTCCATGTGTGTCACAATGATGTTTCCACCAGTATCAGAGGAAGATCAAGGGAAGGCTCGAATGTCCATGGACTAAATAGATGAAGAGCCTGCAGAAGGTTGTGTCGAGACAGTAAAATAGAGGAGTACCGAGACGTGCAGAGAGGGAAATGTGTGGAGGTGTGTTATGGCAGGGCTAGCAACTGGAGAATTGATGGATGCTGTGTACGTGGAGCTCAGGGCCAGGGAAAGGGAACATGGGTATGACATTAAGGTAGAAATATGCAAATTAAGCAGAACTGCAATAGTGTAGTGGGCAGAGCATCCACCTAGCGCGCACGCATTCCCGGTTTGAGTCCCACTGCAGCACATTCTATTTTCCATGTGAAATCGGTATATCAACATTGTTTTGCTGTATAACCTACTAAATGACATTTATACTTGAGCAGGAATACTGCATTACACATAGACCCACTCACTATTCAAAGGACATGAGATGGCACACAGGTATGTATACACAGGCAACCTTTAATGGTGTATTTTACAATAATGTATGCCATTACTTACAGCACATAGATCTGGACTTATTTAATCAGTGAGGAATGCATGGCTCACACAAAACAGTAGATGTAGACAGTGCAGATATATAACATACTATGCTGTTCAGGTTAAGCCCATCAATTTGTACAACTGTAGATGAAGGATTTGCCATCAAGATAGGTAACAATAAACAATAACAGATGTAGATGTTCTTCATCTCACATTGCTGCAGTCCTTACTTATGGGTAGTCCGCTGTCCTCGGTCGGCCCGAATACCAAAGTATTAGGCTGACGTCGGTCATGGGCGCCTAGATCTGACATCAGAGCGTCAGGGTATAAAGGCGCATGACCGACGTCATATCCTCAGTCTTTTTTGCCGCATGGTCCGATGCAGAAGCAGCGTTGCAAGTGCCATTCGGCGTTCTGAAATTTTTCGCTGGAGTTTCAGACCGATACCAAGTTGGGCTAAGTACCCGTTGGGAATATTTTTGTTTTTCTTGCCTCAGTTACTTACCGGATGTCAGAAAAAGTGAATAATTGTATTTCTTGTGGGAAACAGATACCGCATAGGGATTACCACTCGCTTTGCATTCCTTGTTTGGGACCGGAACACGACATAGTCGGGTGTCGGTTTTGTGCTAGGTTTAATAAGCGCACTATAAAACGGAGGTTAGATTGCGGTAGGTTAGTCTTTGGCAAGAGGTGTAATTATAATATGCCGTCGGATGTTCCGACGCCTGCTTCTACTAAGAAGCGCAAAGACAAATCTTTAAAGCCTAGGCAGGATGATTCGTCCATTTCGGACGCCGGACCTTTAGAAGCTACAGCTGTACAGGTGGATCCGGCTGAAGTTTCTGTTGAGTCCCAGGGGGAAACTTTGATTTTACAGGATGTGGCCTCTCAGGAGGCAGGGCAGGCTGAAGGGGCCTCGCAGGTTACTATTCTCCCTTCTATGCCTAAGGTGGTTAGGCCTTCTGCTACTGTTTCTAAGGCTCCTTCTAAGGGCAGGTCTGTCTTGCCTTCCTCTGGTGTCAGTTCTGGTTCTTCAGGGTCTGTGCCTAAAAAGCACATGCTTAAAATGGCAGAGGATTTGATTACTTTAATTAGAGGTTCTATGCCCCCTCCTGATAAAAGGCCCAGGATGGAGCCAGAGTTGGAAAGTTTGGAGCAGGCCTCAGATGATTCAGAGTCTTCTGCTGAAGACATTCAAGATTTCCTCCTTATTCTGATTCTGATGCAGAGGATTCCACTCCTTCTGCTTCTCCTCCAGAGGATTTTTCATTTTCAGAAACTCTGCATTCCATGAGGGAGCATTTTCAGTGGGAGGGACAGGATTACTCTGATTCACGGAAGAGACTTAGGGAGTTCTTGTTTTTACCACAGCATAGACCCTTAGCTATACCTCCGGTTTTGGATGTTGTTTCAGATGTTTTTTCCGAAGCTTCCCTTAATCCAGATTCTGTGCCTCCTGCCCCAGTTAAACCGGACAGGTATTACAGGGTGCCTGAGGCTCATAAATATCTGTATAAGAGTCCTAGGGCGGACCCAGAAACTATTAGTCAGGGGCCTAAGGGTGTTAGAGCCTCTGTTGTTAAGAATCCGGTTCCTCTGGATAAGGAAGCTAGAGCTTTGGATAGATGGGGTAAGAAGGTGTATACCTCTTCTACTTTAGCAATGAGAGCTTTGAACTGCCAGTTTCATATGTTGAAGTATCAGAATTTCCTCCTTTCTCAGCTAAGGTCTAAAGTGGATGCCTTGGCAGAGGGCATAGAGTGTAAAGAATTGCAGGATTTAGTGCATGTTTCTGAACAGGTGGGTAAGCACTCTTTGCAATGTGGTTTTGATGCTTTACAGGCTTCTTCTAGGGTGGCTGCCACTGGTTCAGTTATTCGTAGGCACGCCTGGCTTAAGGATCAGAATTTGTCTGAGCATGTTAAGTCTAGAATTCTGGATGCCCCTTTACAGTCTGAAGTTTTGTTTGGTCCTCCTGTGGAGTCAGTCTTAAAGAAAATGGAAGACAAGGCTAAGTCTATGCAGACTGTGAAAGATTTTTTGCAGGTACAACCTCCAAAGTTTAGTAGAAATTGGCCTACTAAGGGGTGGACGTACCCTTCTTCTGATTCTCAGTCTAGGGGTAGATCTAGGCATGGTAGGGGCAGAGCTCAGAGTACTTTCAGGCCGAGACAATGGAGTTCGCCTGCTCAATCTGCTGGTGAGGGCAGGGGCCAGTCCTTTCGTAAACAGGCCCAATGACCTACATTTTCAGCTGCCAGATTCTTCTTGCCTGGCAGCTCCTTTGGGAGGAAAGTTGGCTCTTTTCAAGCAAAATTGGCATTTAGTCACCCAAGACAAATGGGTATTGGACATTATAAACCGAGGTTACAAGTTCTATTTCCATACCATGCCTCCTTTCAAAGGCATGCCAGACGTCCCTCCTCGGCAAAGGATAGAGGCTCGCAGACAAATTTCTTTACTTCTTCAAATAGGAGCTATACAGCCAGTTCCTCTGTCAGAAGTGGGCCTAGGATTTTATTCCGCCTGTTTCTAGTTCCAAAGAAAGGGAACACGTGGAGACCAATTTTGGATTTATCTATCCTCAACACTTACCTGGACATTCCAAAGTTCAAGATGCTGACTTTACAACAACTTTTACCTCTGTTGGGAAAGGATCACTGGATGGTTACTCTGGATCTCAAAGAGGCTTACCTTCATGTTCCTATCAGGCCCAGTTGCAGGAGGTACCTGCGTTTCGGGCTGGAAATTTACATTATCACTTCTCTGCATTGCCCTTTGGCTTATCTACTGCGCCCAGAGTGTTCACAAAGGTTCTGGCTCCAGTGATAGCTTTTTCAGACTAAGAGGAATACAGATTTATCCTTATTTGGACGATTGCCTGATTATTGCACAAGAAAAGGACGAACTTCTTCATCATCTACAGTATGTGATGGCAGTGTTAAGATGCCTAGGGTATTCTGTGAACGAAACAAAGTCCAGTCTAGTACCCTCTCAGGACATGTGCTTTTTGGGTGTGAGACTGAATACAGCTTCCCAGATGGCTTTTTTGACCCCGGACAAACAAAGAAGCCTTTCTCTTTATTTCCATCAAATGTCTCTACGGTCCAGGCTGACTGCAAGGACAGTCCTTCAAGCCTTGGGGTTCATGGCATCTTGTATTCTGGTGCTTCCCAATGCCAAATTGCATATGAGGAAGCTTCAATGGTATCTCAAAATGTATGGACACAGCACTGCCAAGATCTAGACACTGTCATTCAGATAATACCTTGCATTCGGAAGGAGTTTTGTGGTGGGCTCAGGAATGTCACCTAAACAAGGGACTCTCTGTGACCCGGCCAGAGGCGAGTCAGATTCTAACGACAGATGCCTCGGACAAGGCTTGGGGAGCACACCTCAATGGAAAATAGGTGCAAAACACGTGGCCTGTCAAACTCCAACATTTGCATATCAACTTGAAGGAAATGTTAGCAGTCCAGTTTGCATTGATGGCTTTCAAAGATTTACTTCACCCAGGGCAGGTGTTGATTCAAACAGACAACACTACTGTCATGTGGTACATCAACAAGCAGGGGAACCCATTCTTACCCTCTTTGCAGGCAAGCGATGATTCTGTGGGAAACTGCTCTCAATCTACACCTCAATCTTCAGGCAAGGTTTCTACCAGGAGCACAGAACTCCTTAGCAGATGTATTGAGCAGACAAATAGTGGATCCTCACGAGTGGAAATTGGATCCTCATGTATTTCAACAGTTGACAGTGTTATGGGGAACTCCAGACATAGATCTGTTCACTTCTCCACTAAATTACCAGTTGCCAAAGTTTTGCACAAAAATGTTTCATCACACAGCTTGGAAGGTGGACGCTCTATCATTCAGTTGGAACAATCTGCATGTATATGCCTTTCTGCCTCTGCCTCTTCTTCCCAAGGTACTCTTGAAGGCCAGACAAGACAAGCCAACCATGATTTTGATAGCACCGGATTGGCCTCGACAACACTGGTACCCACTACTGCGGAGCTTAGTACGAGAACCTCCATGGCCTCTGCCTTTGATCCCGCACCTTTTGTCACAAGAGGACAGTCACTTCCTCAATGTCAAGATTCAGTCTCTACATCTAACAGCCTGGCATATTCTGTTTTAGACTCTGGAGGGTCTCAGCTTCCACAACAAGTTTTGAATGTTATTTTGGAGGCCAGGAGGCCTAGTACCAGGAAAGTTTACACTGATAAATGGAGGAGATTTTTTATTTGGAGCAAAGGAAAGGACTTTGATGTCTCCAAACCTGATTTAAGTGTTGCTCTTCAATATCTTACTGAGTTATTGGACAAGGGTTTGTCTTTCTCCTCAATAAAGGTCCATGCTGCAGCCATTTCTGCTCACTATGATTGTGACCCTCCTTTATTCTCTCATCCTTGGTTTAAGCAATTTCTTAGAGGGGCAAAGAATATAAGACCCCCACGTAGAGCTCCTACTCCTGCTTGGGATCTCAATTTTGTGTTGGAGAAACTCACTCAACAACCTTTTGAGCCTGCAGCTACTGGCGAGTTAAAGTATTTGTCATGGAAAATTGCTTTTTTGTTGGCCATTGCCTCTGCAAGAAGGGTTTCTGAATTACAGGCCCTCATGGCAGTGGAGCCTTTCCTGATTTTTCATAAGGATAGGGTATCTTTACGTACTAATCCTTCCTTTATGCCTAAGGTGGTTTCTAGTGTGGCCTTAAATCAAACTATTCATTTGCCTACTTTTTATGCAAACCCCCAAAATAAAGGGGAGAAAATTTTGCATACTTTGGATATTCACAGGCAGTTGCGTTATTATTTGAGCAGAACCAAGGAGTTCAGACAGTCTCAGCAATTGTTTGTTTCTTTTGCTTTGGGTTCACAGGGTAAACCTGTTTCAAACAAACTATTTCTAAATGGATTGGGTTTTGTATTTCTTTCTGTTATTCCCATCATGGTAAGGAGATTCCTGCTGGAATCAGGCCTCATTCCACTAGGGCTACTGCTACTTCTACGGCCTTTCTAAGGGGTAGCTACAAAGACATTTTGGAGGCAGCTACTTGGAGTTCAGTGCATACCTTTTCTAAACATTACCACCTTCCTCTTTATTCTAAGTCTAGGGCTGGATTTGCCACTGCAATTTTACAGGGCATTTTAGCTGCCCCTAATGCTTTATGATTTTTACCATCCCCCCCTTTCCCGTTGCTTTGGGATTCTACCCATAAGTAAGGACTGCAGCAATGTGAGATGAAGAACATAGTACAGTTTTGTACCTACCATAAATGTAGATGTTCAAAGATCCACATTGCTGCAGTCCAATTTACCCTCCCTCCTTCCCCACTGTAGTTAGACTTGGTGCTATGCTTTAGGTGATGGTTGTTGTTGGGCATGTTTTTGGGAGGTATTCTGTTTTTGGCTGTGGCCTTTCTGGTTTGGCCTTCTGACATCTGGGGCAAGAAAAGACTGAGGATATGACGTCGGTCATGCGCCTTTATACCCTGACGCTCTGATGTCAGATCTAGGCGCCCATGACCGACGTCAGCCTAATACTTTGGTATTCGGGCCGACCGAGGACAGCGGACTACCCATAAGTAAGGACTGCAGCAATGTGGATCTTTGAACATCTACATTTATGGTAGGTACAAAACTGTACTTTCAGCAGCCGCCAGTTACACCCTGTTGCTGAGGCCTAGGGGGACATTTATTACCTGTGCTAATGTCTATGTATCTGTCACATGTATGGACTCTGATCAACAAATGTTTTGGGAGTCCACGATATGACTGGGATGATAGCAGGAATGCTAGTAGTAAATAATGATAGGCCAATACCGAACAACCCCTAATCGTATCACAGCAGGACAAAGCCAGCCATATATGTGGAGGACAGAGGCAGGAACACAGGGCCATACTCGTAATATTGCTGTTACACACCCTGCAAATTTCTGGTGTTACAGGATTCATTGCAACATACCCTTACGCAGGAATAACACATCAGGAACACAAATGGAAGTAGCCATGTACTGACAGAACGCAACAGACAGATTGCCGGGGGATATATCTAGGACAAGACCTGTGTGGTGCACAGGCAAAAGCAAACAGACAATCCACTGGCCATCATGTGGGTAGGCCCACTGTTGACAGCTATGCAGACAGACTGCATTCCATCCTAAACTACTATGTACATGCAAACACTTGCAAGACCAGCAATATACAATGCACATAACAACACTACTCACTCTGTCTGTAGATCTGGAACTTCTTAATATTGTGTAGTTCCCCTGTGTCTGCAAGCTCCAATGTAATAGGTACTGCAACCTGCCATCTGTAACACTGCTGCCCACATACAGAAAGGATGTCCTCCATACTGGAAAGGTGAAGGGACAACGCCCACATGAGTAAGCAATTTATAGTACTGGGTTGCCATGACAATGGTTAACTGAATCACTACACAGCAGACTGTACGCAGTCAGCAACTGTCACACACTGATTGGTGCAGAGCCCATCACCTGATCATGTGCATCACCTACAAAAGCCATGCTGAAATCCATTCAAGCAACTCATTCACTCTACTGGAGAGGGAGAGAGACAGAGAGATAGAGAGAGAGAGGGGGATTATAAAATGAAACCCACACACAGTGGGAAACAAAAACCTACAAGCAAAAAGTCGGAAGGCGTCACACCCGTCCAAAGAATAAAAGGTATGTAAAACATAACTGTATGCAATTTAATGTAGTATGTGGTATATAGATTAATAGGATATATGATGTTGAATGTTTGATATGTGCCATCTGTAGTTGTCCCTGTAATGATGTCCCGCTGAACAACTGCTCTGGACAATACTGTCATTCCCTGTAAACAGTGGGACATACCCGCCAACTGTGCAGATAAGTAATGAATGACAAAGATGTCAGCCATAATATCTGTGTATGTTATGTTAGTGTGGACAATAGCTTGTGGTGGAAGTACTGCCGTCATGATAGACACATGGGTGTCAGAGTACACCACTTGCAGGGCAGTCATGTTAATGTGTAATGTAGCATGCACAAATGCCATAGGTGTGTAATAGGTATACCAGCAATCTCACACCATATTTGCCACCCTAATGTTAGTCTGTGCTCACATGTGGTACCTGTCTGTGTTGCAGCAAGGCAGAATAGTGCAGCTGTGAATGAAAGACAGTTACAGAATGTGGACCAGATGTCTGTATGCACTCTACATATCTGTGTGATAGAGAATGTGACGTGTATGCGTAGAGATACACAGACACTCATACAGACATAGGTATATCAACATACAACATATATCTACACATATATGTACATAGATGTATATTTATACACACACACACACACACACACACACACACACACACACACACACACACACATATATATAGTGGCACTGACAATAGCATGCAGGTGAAATAGTCTGTAACAGGCCAGCAAAGATAAGTATCTCTACAGGGAGCATGGCTACAAACACATAGCACAAAGCGTGGCACATACACATAGCACAAAGCTTGGTACAATACAACATATGTCCCAATGGTAGGTAAGCAGCTGACATAAAAATTGCAGTCTGTGAATGGTTTATTGTAGCTGATATGGTGGGGGGAGACAAATATGTGTATTAAGAACTATGGTAACCCTGCTGAATGGGTGGCTCAGACCTGTTTCCATCTTTATGTCTTCCAGGAAACATGTCACATAGTCATCTTCCCACAAACAGTGCCACTGAGACAGAGATCTTTATCGACCACCTGGGACAGCACTACGAACTGCTGTTTGGGCGGACAGCCCACAACCAGCAGGAGAGGACTGCCCTGTGGAATGAGCTAGTCCACAAGGTCAATGATGTCGGACTGCATAACCACAGCTATGAGCAGGTCCGGCATCATTGCACTGATCTGCTTCACCATGTACGTCAGAGTGCAGCTGCCGTAAGTGAGGACCACCTCACAACATGGGGGGGCAACCTGCCCATCCACCCCTCACCCGTGTGGAGGAGCTTCTCAGCAGCCTTGTGGCACCTGGCCACTTGCAGCATCAACACCTGGCAGGGCGCATCTTGGAAGTGGGTGCCGACGACACACCAGCTGAGGAGCATGCAGGTAAGGCCCCAAGGCACATCGGTACCCCACTCTTGTGTATGCATCTGCATCTGTACAGGTACATCATACCTCTCAACCTGGAAACATGAAAAATCTGGACAAGGCCCATGAAAAATAGGTACAAATCTGTACGCTGATTAACATAAAATCTGAATACATAATTATGTAACCCCACCCACTCCATTGGAATTGTGGGATACCAACTTTCAAACACAAACTGAAGAACAGACAACCAAAATATGGCACCAGTGTCCCCCTGCAGCCATTCCAATGTCCCTCGTCCCATTTACCAGAAACACTAATATGCATACTACTTTCTTCTACGATGATTATTTGGATTTTATTTTTACATTTTATGGCATAATGCACAAACACTAATAGACATCTACTAAACAAAACAATACCATCTCACAATGAAAACAGACTTAGAATTAAAACTTCTCTGCCCTTGAAACTCACATTCATTGAAACAGCATTGAAACCCACACCACATCCAAGGAAAATGCATTTTGCCAGTGGTGGATAAAGACTACCTTTGGACTGTTTTCAAATCATAGACCCCTTGCACACAAAACAAGAAGCATACATGTGTTCTTTGATACACCTTCCTGACTTTATTAAATTATATTCCTTGTATAATACAGCACACTTGTTAGACTTAAGTTAGAGTGCATTTTAAATTTATAGTTTAAACATTTCTCCAGTAGGCAATGAAACAAAATGAATGAACCAATAATGACAAAACTGCCCAATTAAGGACATTTCAATCATAAACGTGTAAATATATAAATTGAATGACAGTAGTGTAAGCCATAGGCATCTTGCACAGCTTCTTGCACTTATTTTCAATTTCACTTTTTTTGGGGGGGACAAAAGGTCAAAAACCAGAGACACATTTTAATCATTGCTTGTATAATTTTGGAAAGATGCTAGAATAAAACATGTTACCACGATGCATTTCATTGTCAAGGCTTGAACCCAGGACCCTGTGCACTACAATCAGTGCAACATACCTTTATGCCAAATCATCAGCTTGTTGAAAGATAGCTCTATCATTTAGTGAATTCAGTTCTCACTTCTCACCATAGCTCTCAACCTCTTAGCACAAAAAACCTGGATGAAGCCAATAATAGGGGAATACAGCCCCAAAATAGGGACAAATTTCAAATACTTAACTGATCTTATCAACTTAGAAAATTGCTAGAATAAAAGGTTTTGTGTTACCATTTATTTTCTGAAGAATATGAAGTCTGAAATTCAAATGCCTATCATTATTTAGTGAATTCATAGTTCAGGTTCATAATTTAGTTCTGGGCCATTTTAAGTCTAGTCAATTATCTCATGTGAGAATCAAAACCTGCACTTTGTCTTTTTAAGGTAAATACTTTAACCATTATGCCAACCTCCCAACTCCCTTCACCTGACAGAAACTATTTGTCTTTTTAGGTTTACATTTTCTGCGAACCTGTGTAAGACTGTAACAATGTTCAGAGGATCGCCAAGAAGAAAATAAAGTATCAGAATGCTTCAACACACATTTTAACTGGTCATTCATAAATGAGCCCCCAGAACTGGAAGGTCTACCTGTATAAAACTATAACATTCAGAGAATTGTCTAGAAGGAAATAAAATGTCAAGATGCTACTGTATACATTTTGATTGGTTACTCAAATGAGATACCAGTAAAGTTCATCAACTGTTTACTTGCTTGCTTTGTACTACATGTGTATAATAACCATATATACCATTTTCTTTCATAACCCAAAAGGAATATCATCAACAGTAAACATGTAATGGATATGTTACAAATAAAAATACACAAAAAGACAAAACAGACAAAATGCATTGGACAGCTACATGTAACAAAATGCATGTTCAAAACGCAATTAAGACAAAGACTTGGGGGAAATTAAAATCAAAAGATTTTTTGCTTTAAGCCTTACATATAAAAGGATAACTACTGTTTCACTTAATGGTTCTTCTTATTAAAGTCCTTAAGGAATTACATTACAGTCAACCAGGTTCAAGGTGAAAAGTAATTATACCTGGATGCCAGCAAAGTAATGAGGCATTTGACCAAGCATTTGCCATAATTTAATTAAAATTTTTTCTTCTATAGCACACCTTCCTTTACCCAGCTGAATAATGAATATACTACAGTTTTACTACACTAAAGAAATTAAAGAGAAAATAATTTACTTGTATTATAAAACAGTGAACACTACTTAAAAAACTGTTAGACATTACAGAGACTATTACATGCTTCTCTTTCCAAACCTGTTTGATACAAAAGTTGTTTGGAGACTTGAAAACTTCTTCTTTTGGCTTTTTCCCAGTTAGGAGTCGCCACAGCAGATCACCTGTCTGCTCTCAATTGGCAGTGGAGTTTTTATGGTGTTTAGTTGCCAGCCTGGTGCCCAACCTTCCACTGAAGGCACACTCATGCACCCACACCTATAGCCAATTTGGAGTGTGCAATCCACCTACAGCATGTCTTTGGGATGTGGGAGGAAACCAGAGCACCCAGAGGAAACCCATGCAACCACAGGGAGGACATACAGACTCCACACAGAAGGCACCCCAGCTAAGAACCAAACCAGAAAACCTCTTGCTGTGAGGTGGCAATGCTAACCACTACACCACCATGGCCACCCTTTAAAGACTTGCAAACTACAATGCTTTATTTGATTTGTGAACTAGCAAAGTACACTAGTCTCATATTTGGCTTTGGTCATACCCTGTCTCAAGTGCAAGAGTTGTGCATTTTATAGAGATTAGAAATTAAAGTGCAATAAATATGAAAGTTTGAAATTGGAAAAGAAAAAAAATGAATTCATTAAGTTTTAATATTTTTAACAAAGTTACATCAGTCAAATAAATGTGTCCATCACAAAAACATATGAAAATTCTAAAACCCCACAGGTTGATGAGCCCTTTTCCACTCAGAAGCTGTACACAGAAGTGAATAGACTCATGATCAGCACAACAAATCCATTGGATGAATTTTACTGAATGCCAAGACTTGGCTTAAATACCATTCACACATTAAATACACTCTATACATCAACAAACATTCTCTGCACACATTATAAGGTAGTAACTACTAATAACCACAAAATGTTCAGTTGGTAAACCCAAACATGTTATGCAGCAAACAAAACAACAATCATGGAATTACAGTTACTCTACAGATTAAAAGGCACCCAGACTAACAGTAAATACAAGAGGAATAAACATGACACAATAAACCATTTACACAGATTTCAGCTCCAGGGTTATCAATATTACACTTACATTTTTTTTTCAAACAACGTACCTAAAATAAATATGTAGGCATATTTAAATATAAAAATTGGTATTTTATGTAACACTGGGTAACAATAAATGTCTTGACTCTTAAGCGATAATTTCTAAGACAAAACATGTTTCACATTCATTAATTATGGAAAACCTACTTTTACAGTCTTTGGTATACACTTTATATGCATAGGCCTTGAAACCCCACCATATGTAAACAATCAACAAACGTGTGAACTCATCACTAGTAATGATAGCGCTGGGTAACATCTTAAGTATGTGTGTGTGTAGCTGCACAACCAACACTACGACCTCTATTAAAGTAAAACACATCAGCTTACTTCTAAAACAAAAACTCCTTTCCATATGCAAACCCAGTTCCGGCTAATTGGGGTGACGAGAAGTGTACTACACGGAAAGCAGCCCATATTTACAAAAAAAACAAAAAATCTGCCCTGTTTGAAACTGGCTGATGAACCTTACACTTTTTGAAAATCCAAACGGCACTAAAACGTTCATAGCTCCATAACGGCATGGCTGTGGCTTACTACTCCATAACGGCTCACCAGCAGTAAAACCGGCACCGCACTCTGCAGTTGTAAAAAGCTTGTAAACGGCACTCAAAAGAAATCCATAACAGCACAAACAACAGTCCCAGTATTCAAACAGATGCATGCACCTCAGGCTGATGGAGCTGACTTCATCCCGCACATGATGACGTCAGCTCCAAATGCGCGAAACTTAAAAAAGATGAAAAAAAATCAGAAATGAAAGGGTGCCACTTGGGAATCATGGCACCCCATTATTCAGACCCCAAAACGTGGTAAAAACCGAGTAATTTGGATTGGTTGGGAGGTCTGTACATCATGCAAAATTGAGATGTCATATACATAGTCTGCTGCTGTGTAGTAGTAATAAACAGTTATATAAAAGCTGTAATATTGTGTAATTCTACTGTTGATGTAATGTAATGCTGCACTCACCTTTTATGAATGCCACAGCTGTGGCCGCTGACATCAGCTTTCTCACACTCCTATGTAAGTCCCTCCAGGATACCACCACTGCAGCAGTCCATAGCCGGTGAGTATGGTTCGTGTTCATGCATGATGATAAACTGGGCATGTAATAGCTATGGGATATCCCATGCACACACCTAACATGCCTACCCATACTGCATGCTGTACACGTTCACATTTTGTTGCTGTGAAATGCACTGCATCACAGTAGAGACCATGCTTGGGTATCGGAAGGGTACAACAGACACATGCAAGATAACTAACATCCAGTCAATGTGTAATGTGTCCACAGGGATGTAAAGTGCAGCAGGACACACGACCTACAGTAGGGACATGTGTGACTTAACACCACCATGGCTGCAACTGCACACAATCAGGTTAAGTAAACGTTGCAGATGTAACCCTGACTCCACAGCACTCATGACAGCAGTGTGTGCACTCCAAGGTATGTGCACATGAGTAGACCTTGCAACCACGCAGAGGTCTAGGACATGTGTAGGGCATCCCCCACAGCCATGGTAAGGTCCGCTGGTTGTCAGTGTAATAGTCATGTTCTGGTCATACATGCACTGCTGATGTTGTGATCTGTAATGCAGACATCAGGCATCCACGACTGATAGCTATTCACATATCATCCCAGGTATGAGTTGTTACAACACATAGGGGTTGTGAGCATTGGAGCTGACATAACCGACACAGTACTACAGATGCATCAGTGGTTTCTACACCTGCAAGGTATGGTGCACAGTACAAGGCAGGATGCAGAACTGGTCCACAGTTACACTTTGTACATGGATGCAGTATTAACATGGGGAAGGGCCATCACCTACCAATACAGCCCATGCCTCACACACATGTATACTGCTGCTAGCATGATGTCACTGTAGTTGCACTGCATGCTGTTGAGCACCATATGTAATGCTTGTTGACAGAAGGGTAATGGGAGGACTGTGTGTACAAATGTTGTGCAAATCCACGTGAAGGAGTGTGGGGTGTGTGTGTGTATGTGTGTGTGTGTGTGTGTGTGTGTGTGTGTGTGTGTGTGTGTGTGTGTGTGTGTGTGTGTGTCTCGATTGTGTTTGTAAGTGCAATCTAGTGAAGTGTGGACAATGCATGTCAGATGTGCGTGTGTGTGTGTGTGTGTGTGTGTGTGTGTGTGTGTGTGTGTGTGTGTGTGTGTGTATGTCCATGTATGCACAGGCGATAGTGGGATTGAACACATGGCAGTACTTCCCCTTGGGATTGTGCTGTACATGGAGTGAGACATGGGACACCAGGACAACCTGTCAGGTATGTGAACACAGGACAGCTGATAGCATAACAAGGTCTGTAGCATGGAGCATGCATTGGGAGGTGCAGTACATACCAGGTATACACATCATATTGCCAGCAGCAGATAGGTAACTGGCTACCCACATATGCAGCACTACAAATGGAATGGGGAATTACTACAGCACATCAATGAATTTTTCCAGGTAGTACTGTTGTCCACATGATGGGTCGCTTGTGCAGCAGATGTGACATGGTCTGAGCAAGACTGTAGTATGAGGCTCTGGTGTGTGACATATGTAGTGAATGTAGCAGCGCCAACCATATAAGAGCCTCGTACACCATTACTGCCCATATACAGGATAATACAGGGTGACAGCAGTGAGGCCATGTATAATCTACTCCACCCAAGTCAGGGAGGTGATGGAGTAACAGGTCAGGTGTTGTAACCACATGTGTAGGCATGGAGAGGAATGATACATGCCTACACGTGTGGTTTCAACACGTGTAGGTATGGAAAAAAATTATATGTTAATGGGCAGTAGTGATGCGTGTATATTAGCAAGTGTCATGCATGATGGGGAACATATGTAACAGACTGTAGGACTGCCTGTAAACTCAGGGAAAGTGAGGTAGTAAGGTGGCTGTCAGTGTGTGTGAGTGTGCGTACTGTTTTGCAATGCTGTACAGGTCTTAACATGTGTATTTGTTTCCCCCACAGGCGGTGAGATGGGTCAGGGTCCCTCTTGCATGCAAACTGAGGTAGGTGTTCCTACAGGCACCGATGATGATGATGATGGTACAGGTGAGGCACAGGTGGGATTGTCAGAGGCTGACACTGCACCAACATGTGTCAGCACCCTCCTAGCCAACCCAAGCCCGCACACAGTTACAGTGCCCCTACAAACCCCATCACATGTGGCCAAAGCAGAGGGACAGTTGGCACTTGGTGGCAATTACCAGGAAAGTGTGGTGTCCATGCCAACTGTGTCTGGTCACAGTCAGCATAGCCAGATGTCCAGAAGGCCATCACATTGGCAGATGTACAGTGGTGCTCGTGGGAGGACCGCAGGTCATCATGCCCCTGGCAGAGGTGGCACAACTGGTACCACCAGGAGAATATTTCAGGCTGTAATGGAGGCACAGGCATGTATGGAAATGCACACCAGTCAGGGCCTGAGGCTGCAGAGGTCTGCTTTCACAGCTGTAAGTGGCAACCTCCATGAACTCGCTGGTGCCTTCCATGACTATACTGAGGTCATGGATAGATGGTGGGGTGAGATGGTTGGCCTCCTTGACCGTGGTATGTCTGTGCTAGAACATGTGGTGGGAGTGGTGCGATGGCTGCATGGATGTAGGCCAGAGACACCAGCAGCTGGTGGTCAATGTGGACGTGCCAGGATGCCCAGCTGTTCCCGTAGTGGCAGTACCAGTCCAAGCACACCACAGGGGCTGCAGTCCACACCACCCCACAGCAGGCCTCATGCATGTGGCCATGGCCAGTCCCAAGCAGGACATGGTTCCAGCAGACATATGTCATCATCAGAGGAGAGTAGCACCTCAAGGTCTGTACCTGCACGTGCCCATGGAACCCCTGGCAGACACAGTCAACATGTCTGTGGCCGGAGGCAGCGAACTGCACACCCTGCCAGGTATGGTCTGCAGCTGTCCAAGATCACCCGTATAGGGCAGCCACATGGCGGAACTGTGTGCATGCATGCCCACACACTATGTAACCACACCTAGGGCGACCCCATACCGACACACACCACATCAACACACCCCAATCAATGAATCACACCCCTCACCCACACACATGGTGACACATGTTTGGACCACCCTCAGCCTCTGGCACACCTGCAACACACCTTGTGCATATGATGATACCTGTGCCACAACCCTGTCATCCATAACATCAATGCAGGGACAGGCTACTATGGTTATGATGCACACAGTGACTGTAATGGAGTGCTGCAATGTACCACAGTGTAGAATGTAGTCAGGGGTAATGTGTATTGCATACATGTCAGGTAGTGTAGCCATGCAGCTAAGATGACTTTCACACACCCTGTGCATATAATGATACCTGTGCCACATCCCTGTCAACATCGATGCAGGGGCAGGCTAACATGGTTCTGATGCACACGGTGACTGTGATAGAGTGCCGCAATGTACTGCAGTGTAGAATGTAGTTGGGGTAATGTGTACTGCATACATGTCAGGTAGTGTAGCCATGCAGCTATGATGCATCTCAGCTGTTGGTAACACCACTTGTTATCCCCATACTGTCATCCATTTGTGCTGTAGGCATACATGTGTCAGCAGGAGGATGGTCTGAAGTCATATTCCACAAGGGTATGTCAGTGTGGTGACACTATGGCCGTGACATATGTGGTGTACAGTTGCACACATGTCACAGGTATGTATAACAGTTATTGGCCATGCAAAATTGACTGGTGGCCTGCTGGTACAGGTATAATCTGCACCCTTATGTCAACCCATCCACATACACACACATCCTTACTTGGCGACACTGTGTCTAGACCCCAACCCAGGTATGTAGTGCTACTGAATTGTGTGGCTGTCATTGCACACAAGACACCAACTGTAGGGTGAGGTGTGTACCAGGTCATATGCTGCATGCAGACCATCCACAGACACGTACAATATGGTAATGGGGGATGTAATGTTTGTATATGGAGAATACATAGTGTGCCATACCATCATATACACATTGACTGAAACATAACAGGTAGACACACATCTTAGAGACCTGGTTGTATAGTTGCTAACTAACTAGTCCATGTGTCCAATGTGTTACAGGTAGGCTGCACACAGCACATGTGTAACTGGGCAGTATCCTGTTATCTGTTATCATACCAAACACCCTGATATTGGGCGATTTCAATTACCCTACCATTCACTGGGAAAACTACTCGAGGACAAATTCCCAGGCTCAGCACTTCCTGGAATTTATCAACTCAAATGCCCTGGATCAGCTGGTAAACCCCCCTACCAGAGGTGAAAACATATTGGACCTGGTCATCACCAACATGGGTGACAGGTGTTCCACACTGGAGGTCAACCCATCACTGGTTAGATCAGACCATAAACTAATCACTCTGGATGTCCACACCCACCACCACCCCGAACTAAGGAAACCACAGTAAAAAACTTTTTTAAAGCAAACTTCACCTTACTTAAGACAAAGGTGGTATGTTTCACAGCCCCCACGCTAAAGTATAACACTGCCCAAGATGCAGAAACCTTTACAAATGCACTCTGTGAGCACCTACAAGGATGCATGGATCGTGCCATCCCTAGCAAAACCAAGACTCACTCCTCTAAGAGAAGGAAACCAGTTTGGTGGACCCCTGCAATAAACAAGCTATACAATAGAAGGAGGAAATTAGTTCAGAAAAAAAGCAAATCCCAAGAAGGAAAGACATCCCTGATCAGTACCAGTAAGAAACTGAGGTCCGTCATGAAATCATCCAAGGCTAGCTTCAAAAGAAAAATAGCCAAGGATTCAAAAGATAACCACAAAGCCTTCTTTAGCTATGTTACGAATCTAAGTGGCAACTCACAGATATGCACTGAACTAGTGCAAAATAGCACAAAATATACTGAACCTACTAATATTGCCAACATCCTGGCAGATAGATTCAGTGCAAACTTCACCCCTCTCTCACCTCCAAAAGGGCCCACAACAATACCAGAAAAGTGTAGTGTCCCAAAAATCACAGACGCACAGGTGAAAACAGCCCTTTCAAAAGCCAAAAACACAGCATCAGTGGGACCAGACGGTGTCCCAGGCTGTGTCTTGCACGAACTACAGAACAAACTATCCCTCCACCTAAACACTCTGTTCAACCTCAGCCTCTCCACAGGCTATGTGCCCATAGAATGGCACACAGCAATGGTTATTCCTCTCCACAAAGGAGGGGCCACAACTAACCCTGGTAACTATCGCCCCATAAGCCTGACTAGCCTGGCCTGCAAGGCTATGGAGCACATCATCATGGAACTCATTAACAAAGACATTAGGAACCTCCAAACACTTGACCCGACCCAGTTCAGCTTTGTTAAGGGTAGATCATGCCTATTAAACCTGGTTGACTTCTTCGAGACAGTCACCAAGGCCATAGACAAGGGAAAGATGGTTCACACAGCCTACCTTGACCTTGCCAAGGCTTTCGACACCATTCCCCACTCAGGTATTACAGAAAAACTTACCAGCCTGAACATAAACCCCTACGTCAGGAGATGGGTTGCCAACTGGCTTACAGACAGAACTCACATGGTAAGAATAGCAGGCTCCAGGTCCAACTCTAAACCAGTCACAAGTGGTGTCCCACAAGGCTCAGTCCTGGGACCCCTACTGTTTGGCATATACTTCTCAGAAGTACAGGCAAATACAGGAGGACTGTGGCTAACCAGGTTCACCGATGACTGCAAACTGGGAGCCATAACTGACTCTCCGGCAGACACGGACATCCTCCAAAAGGGCCTTAATGAGACGGACACCTGGTGTCAAAGTCATGGCCTCAAGCTAAATGCCAAAAAATGCATAGTCATCCCGTTTGGGAAAAACAAAAAACCCACGGATTACCACTTAGGTGGCAGCCACCTTAATACAGAAGAGGTAATAGAGAAGAGGTAATAAGAGATCTGGGGACCCAGGTAGACAGTAATCTCTCCTTTGACAATCATATTGCCAAAGTAGTTAGGAAATCCTTCTATGTGGCCCATCTAATTACTAAAGGGTTCTCATCTAGAAATAAAGAGGTTATAGTGCCCCTCTACTCATCACTCATTAGACCCATCATAGAGTACAATGCCCCATTTGGGATGTACCTCACAAGACACTTCCAACAGCTGGAAAGACCACAAAAGTACCCCACCAAGAAGATTACTGGTCTCAAACATATGTCCTATGCAGCCCGACTGAAAAAAACTCCGGCTGTACTCAGTGGCATATCACTTACTCAGAGGTGATCTCTGCCTGACTTACAAAGCCATGTCCAACTGAAAATTGATGGACATGCTCCACCTAAAGAAATCCAAGTCACTGCGAGCCACGCACTCTAGTGAGCTAAACCTCACCACAACAATAAATATAACATGCTGGAGGGATAGATTCCTGTCACAGAGACTCCGCATGCTTTTTAACAAAATTCCAAATTACATCAGGCAGTGCCCCTCACTAACACTCTTCAAGAGAAACCTTGGCGAGTGGATGGGTAACAGAAGATACACCCCTGGGATCACTTCGTTGGCTCTGCTTGACAGAGGATCAGTTAATTAATTAATTAATGGGGTGGCGAAAGCCCACACACTCTGGCTGGGCTTATAAATGCCCTTGGGCAGATAGCCTAGTACCTACCTATGAACCTATGAACCTATGTTACCTGTATGGGTGATGGTGACATTGGCCACCTGAGAGTGGTACATGGGCCATATACCAGGTGCACCACGGTGTAAAAACAGTGTACACAGCACCCACATCCCCCACTGAATATTGTACATACTGGAACCCATCTTGTTACTCTGACATACCCACTATCACACATTGGCCATGACACCAAAACAACCCATTCCATATCACAACAGTGGTACCACAGGGATATGCATGTGATACACAAATCATAGGCATAGTAGGGTGTTGCATTGCGTTGCCACACCTATGGGTGACAACAACAATATCCGTACTACTGTATGGCAATGTGTATTGTAATAGGAGTATGTGGACTCAGAATGGTGTACCCTACAGATATGCACACATGCACACATACACACACGTGGAAGACGTCAATGAGATTCCCATGCCTACCGACCCATTGGTACACCACTGTTGTGCTGGTACTGCAAGGCACATGTAGCTGTTAGGAAGAGGAGTGTAACAGGCTACATGTTACATTAATGGGGTTGAGAGGCACCATGCACTATACGAGTTGTACAAATAGGAATTCCCCCAGCCAAACATGTCTGCCCTGCAATACACTACCAAGTATTGGAGATCCCATAACAACATGGGCACATGATGTTACCTGTACTACATCCCACCTGTATGATGTCAGGCTGGTATTGGTAACATATCATGCAGTACAGTCTGGCTGCCATGGGTAATGCATTATGTGGAAGCCATCAACATTACCAGGCTACAGATATACACAAACACAGATATGCAGATACAGGTATAAATCTTATATAGATAGATATAGATATATATATATTTATATATATATATATATATATATATATATATATATACACATATATGTACATATACATGTCACTACACATACATATGCAGTTATATGTACAGTAACATACATAAGTTGAAGGTGCACACAATATGGAACAGCCACTATACCTATAGTTGACCCCTGAATGACTGGACACTGTATGTGCCACTCATACAAATGACAATCATTGCCTGTAACATACACCCACAGAGAGGTCATAGGTAAAACAACAGATTTGCAGAATGGAAACCTTTAATCGTGTACTATTACAGTTCTACATGCCATGCCATATAGCTGTTCAGACACTGACAACTATATCAATGGATTGATGCTACAGTGGACCAGTTAGATTCATACAGTAGTCTGGAAAGGTTCACAGCTGTTGCTGTCCTGGCCAAGCCATTCACACTGTACAATAGGAAAGACACACTGGGCTACAGGATACCTAACAATCAACAGTATGTAATCCAGGTGTGCAGTTCAGCAGCCTCTATCTACCCACTGTACAAACACAGTAGGTGGTATAGATGTCATATGACCACATGGGTTGTAACTGCTACATAACATGGCATAACTGACACCATCACGAGCACACCAACACACAGAATAGTTTGTATGGCAGGGGACAGAAGTCCTACATTACCCAGATCCATGTCAGTAATGTGTATATAGGTGAAGTATATGGTACTGTACATTCAGATACCTTAAGGCACCTCAGCCCTGATACCCCCACATTTTGTAACAGCCTATGTCATTTCCGGTGCTCCCCCTTAGACTCAATAATACAGGGCCATATAC
This sequence comes from Protopterus annectens, assembly GCF_019279795.1. Classification (NCBI taxonomy): domain Eukaryota; kingdom Metazoa; phylum Chordata; order Ceratodontiformes; family Protopteridae; genus Protopterus; species Protopterus annectens. Next base: position 234,767,070 of record NC_056740.1, on the reverse strand, counting down.
CACTGTTACATACACTGGGCTCTGCAGTGCATGAGGGCACACATGTATTGTGTAGATGGCGCCCACACATGTATGGCCCCAGCCCCACCATATGTGTTGGGGTTACAACAGCAGTGGACTGATGGCAGACATGGCAGTGTGTTATACTCCCAGCCCACTATGGATCAACCACCGACATCATGGCATATGTGCAAAGCTTGGTATGTAGGTGATGGACAGAGGCTGGAATACAGGCCCATATGTGGACAACTGTTGCCATACACTACACAAGGTGCAGGTGTTACAGGATAGTCTGTAACTTACCCTTAGTCAGGGAATTGATGGTAGAGACAGTCATGGATGTAGCCATGTACCGGTAACACGCAACACACACACTGTCAGTGTATTATCTGACACAAGACCTGTGTGGTGGACAGACAAGACATGATAGGCACAGTTCCGGCCAGCATGAGGGTAGGCCCACAGTTGTGTGTTATGCAGATGGACTGCATTCCATGACAAACTAGTATGTACACCCACACCCTGTAACACCAGTACTGTATAAAGCATAACACAACTCTACTCGCAGTCTGTCTGTACTTCCTGATCCTCCTACAAATATGTGGCTGCCCTGAGTGTGCCAGTTCTCCTGTAAATGGTATTGCTACATGTTGTTAGTAGCACTGCTGGCCACACAAAGGATGGATGCCCATCACACAGGAGAAGTAATGGGACCACACACACATGATGTGGGAATCTATAGTAGGTGGGGGCCATGACAGTGTTAATTGGGTGTAGTACACATGTGTAATCATATAGCCAGATATACGATTACACGTGTAATACACATGTGTAATCATATATCTGGCTATCTGGATAGGTATATGCACATATATTCCCACCATATGTCCTGGACATGAAGTGTAGGCCAATCTCAGCCCGTATGTTCCCAATGTCGTAGTTGCAGGGGATGTCAGGTATGTATATACTAGTAGACTATTGCTACTGTCATTGGGATTGTCTTCACAGACATGGTGTGTGTGTGAGGTCACATCTGCATGTAACATGTATGCCATTGGTTACTGAATGACATCTAAAGGACATCAGTGTACAGTACCACTGCTAGCACATAATGCCGCTGTGGACTGCAGCAGAGATATTGGCCAATATATGTGGAGGGTCTACAGTCCAAAAGTATATATACATAAGCCCTTAGTGCTACACATGTGTACCATGCCTGACAATATGGATGTGAATGGCCATGTAGATGGGTAGAACACATAATGACCGGTATATGATGTCCACCATAGGTCATGCATTCACACACCCCTGCCTGGCCTGTAATGGTATGACCTCTGGTACAGGGGTACCATGGCCACGTACTACGCAATAGGTATTGACATACATCTGCACTGCATCCCACTGCCCTGTCTGACATACATGACTGTTAGGGGAGGGATGGCAGTGGGACATCTGGCTAGTATCTGCACATGACATCCCACTGGGCAGGTACACTCAACGGCTAGGCATGTCACAATGCACTGCGCAAGCTGCAGGCAGACTGGCTCAACACTGGCCTACATCTCCCAAGCGGGAATGCACATGTACCTGCATATAAAGCAAGCTCAACAGGCATGTCACAGCACAGGGTAAGATACACCTGTGTGACAGTGCATATCCACAACCAATGTGAATGCAACCACAGCCACATATGGTTATCTAGCATGGTATTACAGTATACGAACTATGTGTTCTACACCATCCTCATATGTGCCACTCACAGACTGACCCTACATATACTGGCCTGCTACACAGTTTGGTCTGGTGGCTGTCTGTGGTATGGGACACATGTGTTTATGGCCCTACAAACATGTACGCCACTACAGTACCATACAGTGGGGCAGCATGTAACATCTGATAGTAGGGGAACTAGAACAATGTCATTTACCACAGTCTGTACACAGGCTAAGGTACATAGCAACACTACACACACTGTCGACATTCACCATAGGTACACAGACCTCAGTACTGTACAAACATCCACAGAATGTGCAGGCAATGTCATGTAATGTAACCCCTACTGTACATAACATGTGCAGCAGTCAGATATATGAGTGGCTTGTTCTCAGATATGATGCCACAAAGTATGGTGCACAGCACATATGTACCACTTCATGCATGACATATGTACAAAGGTTGACAGAGGTGTGGCTGGGGGCATATACACAGGGCCAATATTGACATGTAGCTGTGATAACCACATACATTTACTGTTGTTACAGGGTTGTTATAACATATGTCCTTTGAGGGATATGACATCTGTGACTACCACAGCTTTCTCCATCTACTGACTGCAATCCTCACACTACCTTCAACAGTCGACAGCTAGATGCTCCATGGGTGACACATGCAACCACAGACACAACACTGCCCAGGCTTCAGATGACCCTGCATATGGAGATTCCCCATAAACATTGAACTGATATGGCAGGTATTGAGATATGTACAACAGTCATATCCACACAAACACTGTTAAAGCAACATTACTCAAAATGCAGTATAGCGGCACTTACAGTCTGTAGTCAGGTCAGGCACATCCACCTCCTGTTTGTTGCACTGTTTCCACAGTGTATGTTGTTAGAGGTACACTGCAATCCATCTGAGATGCTGTTTGCCACACGACAGATCTAGTTCCTGCTCACAGTGGGTGAAAAGGGTCAACACCACCATGATGTTCATAGGTATTGGAGTGTGTTTCCATACAATTGGCTACGGGAATGTTACTACAGCTGTTTCACATGCAATCAGCTAGGGAAGGGCTGCAATTCGTGCAGGGGCCATCAGCTGATCATGAACATTACTTACATTACACATGCTGCTGCCTAAGCAAAGCAGGCGTAGGTCTCCACATCCACCTGAGAGGGGGTGGGGGATGCAGACAGATGCAAATATGTGTCAAGGAGGGGTGGGAGGGTAAAACTGAAGCATGTGTGTATCACACACCTAGCAGCACAGGGTATCAAACCTCTGACAACTATGTAGTGTTAGCATAGTTCGCTGCAATTACTGGATGCGCTACATGGGTTACCTGTTGTGGAGCACTCAGAACATATATGTGATGGTGAGTGATATCTGCAACAGGGATACAGTAGCTGTATGGTAGGTGACATACACGTGCCTGTCGGCATGAACAGGTGTCAGCATCAACACAGCCACACTCTCACAAGAACACACACACATTGACACACTTGGCAGGGCCAGGTGTACAACTCACCGGGTTTGGGATTGCCACATCACATCACTGTGCAGGTATCCCATGCACCACACAGGTCATATGGGGGCTGTATGGGTGAAGGGTATGGGAAGGTGTCTGACATCAGACAGCATGCTGCACTATGCCCATGGGGGGTTGTAGGGAGTGTGGATGTGAACATCTGCAGCATGCAACACACACACAAACACACAGGGTGCCAATACTGACATGCATGGGTACATGTCTGCACAAGTGTGTGGTGTTCGACTGCACCAGATGACTGTCCAGGGCTAGGCGATGGGTGTACCTTGGCATCAGGCCACATGATGATGGTCTGCACTGTGGCTCAGGGATGTAGTGTCTGCATTTGCTCACACAGGCGGGTATTGTATCCCCCATCCGGTCACTTGGGTGACTACTGTGTGTGGGCAATGCTGTGCATCGCTTGCCATGTCTGTGTTCCTTCATCCATGACATGGATGGCATCTGGGATATGCACACCTCCCACATGCATGTACAGTGACATGTGGAACTGTACCTGGGGTGTCCGGCCCATGCTGTGAACACAGACTATCATCAGATGTGCCAGTCCTGCCCACCTGTGGCAGGAACTGGTAATGGCCAGCAGCTTTACCCTGCACCTACATTGAGTGCATGCTAACAGCATTCCTTGGTATCAGTGACATCTGTCCATACAGGCATGTTGTCAGGCATGGTATGTCCGTTGTGGGTCACATGTGATGGCACCACAGGTAGTGCAGGTGTCCATTGGGGAACATGGGGGAGGTGCAATGTCTGCACGTATGTGCATATTGGACAGATGGACTGGGTGTCATGCCCTCTGTGGCCCACCACTGTCACTCCATAGTTACTATCAGTGGCCAATATGCAGTGTACTGCCCACATATTGGCGGTTACCTAGGTATGTGTGTGTGTATGGCACATGGGGTGAGAGTATGCTCTGGGTAATACTGGGGTTGCTAACTGTGATTGCCTGGCCTTGATGTCAGATGTCTGGGTATGGCTCTGCACCCCAGCCTCTCAGCCATATCACATGTATTATCCCTGCACAGTGGACATTGTGATATCTAGTATGGCCACCATATAAGAAATATGCAAAACCCGCTCCACATTGGCCACACAGTCACAACCACCTCTACACAAGATATGGGTTACAAACACACACACGTACACCTGTCATGTTTGGGTGTAGAACCCCTACCTAACTAGTGCATTACACTACAACACTACGCAGTTATAGTATGTGCCACAGATATTACTGGAGTAGTCCTTGCCCAAAAGTGTATTTCACAATGACTGACATCAGCAGGATTACCAAAGTAGGGCATTTGAAATGACTGTGAAAGACTAGCCTAAAATGCATTGCTCCCTACACAGACAGTGACAAACACAATACACGCGGAACTGCCATGTGTGGGGATGGAACCCAACCACATTTCGAATTCACAACACAGAAGTATGCAGCTACAGGATGTGCTATGGTGATTACTGGTCTACAATCTTCCCAGAGGTGTATTTCTAGGTGCATGACATTGGCAGCCTTGCAAAAGGTTGGTATGTGAAATGTGAGGGGTGTGAGTACCCTAAAAGCATTGCTCTCTACACAGTCAGACATGCACGCATACAAACACAGTTGGCAGGTCGGGGGTTAGAACCCCCAACTAACTCCTTTATCACACTATGACCATATGATGTTACAGGACGTGCTACTTAGATTACTGGGCTATGATCATCCCAGATGTGTATTTCAAGGTGCGTGACATCAGCAGCCTTGCCAAAGGTGGGTATTTGACTTGTAAGGGGTGTGAGTAGCCTAAAAAGCATTGCTCCCTACACACTCATTGACAGACAGATACGCACACATACGCACACATACGCACACACAGACTCACACATGCACAGTTGCCACGTCTGGGGTTTGACCTCCTACCTAGCTACATTATCACACTACAGCAGTATGCAGTTACAGCATGCACTACAGATATTACTGGGCTACAGATTTCCCAGGGGAGTGTTTCTAGGTGGGTGACATCAGCAGCCTTGCCAATGGTGGGTATGTGAATAGTAAGAGGTGTGAGTAGCCTAAAAGGCATTGTTCTCTACACAGTCAGTGAGAGACAGACACACATACAAACAGTGACACACACACACACACTCACACACACACACACACACACACACACACTCACACACACACACACACACACACACACACACACACACACACACACACACACACACACACACACACACACATGCAGTTGCCATGTCTGGGGTTAGAACTCCTACCTAACTAGTCTTTCACACTACAGCAGTATGCAGTCATGGGAAGCACCACAGAGATTACTGGCCTACAACTCTCCCAAAGGTGTATTTCACATTGGATAACCTCAGCAGGCTTGTCAGGGTACCGCTATTGGGTGGCCAGAGTGTGCATGGCCCATACACCATTCATGTAGGGGTGACACACCACAAGCAGCCACACATGGGGTCATATGTCACAGGTGCGTGTATAGGGCAACTAGCTGACTACGTCCTTGTACAGCCATGTTGCACAACTGGCACATGGACCACATAGTCTGTGGTGCTGACAAGTACTGGTCGCTAGTAACTGATATGTGTGACATCTGCACCTGATGTGTTTGGGGCCCTTTGCTGTGTGCTGGGTGGGACAGGCGTGGATGGCTCCTTGTCACAGTCACCCTCTTCCACACATCTATATCCATCCACCTTTGGCTTATTATGGTGTGTTGTCCTTACATATATGTCTGTATTCCTATCCACTGTATGTGCAAGGCATGAGTGGTGCATACTGACATGTGTCTGCACTAACAATTGCAACCGCTGGATGTGTCTGGTCCACTGGTGTTTGCATACATGGCCTTCATGAGTTTAAGTGTGTGAGCATGCCTAGTATGACCTTTCAGTATGTTGATGACTGACATTGCCTTCATTTATTTAAGTGTGTGAGCATGCCCAGTAAGGCCGTCTGTTTGGCATGTGTGGAGCATGTCCGGTGGTTTGTACTGCACAGCTGATCTTTGTGTTGTACACTGACAGGTAGCATGCTGTGTCTGTGGGGTATCCACCGATCATTTGGCATTGACTGTTGCAACATATCTGCATAGCGGGGGGAACACCTGACTATTTCTATGTTTCTACACATGATTGGGGGGGCGTACCTGACTGTTACTATATTTCTATGTGGGGTGGGGCGGCACACCTGACAGTTGTACACAGTTGCTAGGACTGTACTGGTATGTCCTGTAGTCCATTTCAGTCAGTAGTCCTACCTATCGTGCTGGCTAAGCCATACCGGTGTACTACCGTTCTTATCTTTTGATAGCATACACATTAGTTTCTGACTTCTTAGATGTCACAACTGACATCCCACAACCTGGCCTGCTGTAGTCTGTCCGTGTAGGCCTGGATGGGAGTTACCCATACCCCTCATTCAGAGGCCATAGTACAGCATTTGTTTGTGATTGTCTACACCTGTCCTGCTGGCTGTGACTGTTGTTGGGTATATAACCCCCTCCTGACTGGCATGTGTGAGTCCCTTATCTTGTGGGTGTCCCAGTATTGAGGGTGGTCCTGCAGGGCTGCCTATGTCGGATGCACATAATACACTGCCTATGCATGGTTAGGCACAGGTAGTGTAATGTTTGGCATCCTTTTTACTGTATGTGAGAGTCAGAGAGAGGTGCTATTCCCTGGGTCCCTCCTGTGTCAGTGTATGTGCTATGCATTGCCTCTTTGCCAGGGCCAGGGCATACTGGGCACACCTCTTTCTGTCTACTGAGGCAGGCTCAGGTTGTTCCTCCTCCGAGTCACTCTGTGCCTGTGCAGGCCTTGGCATTGGTGGGGGGTTATGTGGCCCTGCAGTCTATTGCACTCACTACCTCAGAGTATTCTGCTATTTGCTGGAAGAGATGCATACTGCTGGCCAATGCCTCATGGGTAAGGGGGAAATATACGAGCTCACCACCATGTGCTGCCATGGCATCCAGGAACTGGTGGAATACCCTGGATGCTGATGCCTGTGAGATCCCCATCATATCCCCAGTTGGCCTTTGGAAGGTACCTGTAGCTAGTATACTTAGGCCTACACATGCCTTCATTTCCATTAGGATGGGATCCCCTCTGTTAGTTCTGTGTGTCAGGTGTAGCCAGCACAGCTCAACAGTCTGCTGTAAGAGGTCCCTGTCCACGCTATAGCACTCTACTATCTCCAGCTCATGTAGCCCTTGATAGGTTACCCTGGGTCTGTACACTCTTCTCTGTCTCCTCACTGTGGGTTGGTCAGCAGCATTCCCATCCTCACCACCCTCAGCCTCTTCCACAAGTTGTATGATATATATTGCAGCCCCTAACATTTTGCTATTGTGAGTGTTAAAAGTTCCCCGCTTGTTTACACCGGTGGTGTACGGTGTGGGAAAAACCAGAGGGGCATAGTTTATAGTGGTGTTCTGGGCTGGGCTGGTTTGCTGGCTGTGTAATTGTCTGGTTCCAATATGTTTCACCTGGCAGCAAACCTAGTACCCCTTGATTAACTTCCTACTGCTGCTTTCCCTTCCAATTACCCTTTTGTTTCATCCCGGGGGCGTGCTGCACAATTGGTATACTCCAATGTGCACACTGCTGCTATTTCCTGGGTTCACTTCCTTTATCTTCCTGTAGATCCCATTGTGTGGCACACACATCCGCTTACACTTTGTCACGTGCTGGGCAGGTTTAGACACACCCCCTGGCTTTGCTGTGCTAAACTGGATGCAACCCTGAGCCACAGGGATCCAATTCTTTGACAGTATGCCTGACACTCCCACACATGATATCACCTACCTCCTAGTTCTGCACTCAGCTATTCATACTCTTACACTGTTGGGACCTGCCTCACATGCTGGGGAAAACCGGGATTCACTATACTTCCCCTCATTTGCATAGAATTGCCTGCTAATGCATAGTTACATGTGTCACACTGTGCCTCCCCCCTTAGCAACCACTATTTACTGGCCAGGTTGTCTTTTGTCTGCCATTGACTTGCATGGCAGAATACTGATTTTAGTTAGATTGCTTTTTTAGGTTTATTTTCTTATTTCCCCACCGATCCCGTTTGAGTGCTGCTACCTTATGCTTTAATGGCCGTGATCGGCGGACATATCATAAAAGTTGTATTTTGTACATTTTGCATTGTTTGCAATGTCAATGGCCTTCTACTTGGCCATTGGCATGCTTCCTCAATGATATGCAGCCTTTATTTGGAGCTGTCATAGCTCTGTTTTGGAGTTTGCAGTACCGTACTCAGTTACTAACCGAGTACATTTCTACATATTACGCTAGTCCTGCATGACCTGATTCCTGCTTTCTGGATGGCAGATTTACCTCATTTGCATGGTTTTCACCTGCAAATCGGGAGATTTGCATATGGGGGCTGGGAACGTGCAGCACTAGTGCTAGAGCACTCAAGCATGTCAAATGTGCACATATGTGGATCGCTCAGCTGCCATATTGGCAAAATTTCCTCTTAAACTAATCATGCACGCCGTGCAAGCTTTTGAGAATCCGGTGGACAGTCTATCAAAACTTTATAAGTTGCAGGCAGTCTTATGGATTGAGTAAGCTCACATGACTGAAAGAAAAGGAAATGAGGTAAGATAATTTTTTTTTTATAATTCTCCATTTCTCCGACGTTTATGTAACTTTGTAGGCAGTGCCTCTATGCTGGGAAATACAGGGTGGCAGAGTTCCCCTATGCAAAAACAATACATTTTAAGTCAAGTGCAATGTTTTATGATGCAAATTTCATACCTCTCAACTGTACAAATTTTCACAGAATGTCCAGATTTTTGTCTCATATTTTTGGTCTGTTGCTTATGAAATGTATTTATTTATTTATTTATTTGTTTGTTTATTTTTTTGGCAAATCACTGAGGACTGAAATCACTAAATAGTAACAACCATTTGAGTTTCAGACTTCATATCCTACAGAAGATGCATGCTAACACAAATCCTGTTATACTAGCAACCTGATAAGTTTATAAAAGCAATATTTAAAATCTGTCCCTGTTTTGTGGCCTTTGTCCCCCTATTATTTTAGGCTTTGACCAGACATTTTACCCTAAGAGGTTGGGAGGTATGGTGAATTTTTGTTCTCACATTTTTGTTATTTAGCAGTATTGGTCACAATGTTTTGGGGTACAATATGTTTAGCAGAGTAGAGATTGAGGGAGCTACTCAGAGCCAAAGAGTATATGTATGAAGATGAAGAGAATTAAATCCTGATATATTTCCTTGCAATATTTATAAAGCTGACTCAAAATAATTCACTATTTCACTTACAAATGAATACAGTGCATTACGTATGTCACTTCGTTTTCAATTTTCTCTTTTAATATTATCAATAGTCCAAAATCTGTATACAGGAGAGTTTTAAAATCATCTGTTGATAAAATTACTTTCACATGCAGAGTTATTTTGTTCAGAGGTTTTTTTTGTACTCTAGATTCTGCCTGGGAAAAACAAAATTCAAAATTAATTATCTGAATTTCATTGTTTCTTCCAAGAAATTATGTAAAAAGAATGGATCTATAAACCAGCAGCTTGTTTTTCAAAGCAAAGCACAACAATAAAATCTTCTTTTCAAATGTAATAAAGTAGTAAATGAACAATTCATTACCTCTAAGCACTGTAACTCAGACCATTCATATACTAACTACTTGCCTGCTGAAGGAATGCTACTGAGCTCAGATGTATTCAATATACATGTTAGGATAAAATAATGTCAGAGTAAGCAAAAACATAGCTTCAAAGTAGCATCTGTGTTTCTTTTCCTGGCACAGCAATAAAGTGAAGCTTGAATCATTAACTTGTTACCTAGAGTTAATAAAGACAACAAGATTGGTATCTAATTTCATAAAAGTTAACTGCCCCAGTATCACTAAAAAATTCCAGCAATTAAACATAACATTTTTCTTTACCGTAGTACATGTTGCTAGTGTAAGATCAAGGCTGATGCCTTTGACATATTAGTGACAATTATGTCAACAGTGTTAATATTATCCAAGGCACCTCTTGCCCTGCCACATGAGTCTGATATATTTGTTTGATATTACTGAATTTGCATGAAATATAAGAAAGAAGTCCTGTGATCATTAGTCTAACAGAGTGTCACGCTTCCTTAAATGGACCTGCACTTCCCAACCAGTTTTTTCATGGACAGTCACCTTTAAAACCTTCTACTGACTTGGAGTCAGCTGCCCACGCAAAAAAAATACATTCTAGGGTCCCAGTATTTCTCCAAGATGTAGTAGCATCTGGTATTAAACTTCAGTCTAGTATGACTCGTAGTCATTTAAGCCATTAGCTTGTCTCCTGGTTGCGTGGTATGCCTGCACTATATATGTGGAGATCCATAGGTAGTTACTAGGCTACAAAACTGCAAACCATTACAAACCTAGCCAAAAAAAATATTCAAAATTTACCTCCAGCCTCAAGGAGGAAAAAACAATGTATCCTGAGGCAGAATTTGAGGCCTTCAATCCAATTATTCAGGTGGCAAGAGTGTTACTCTGCTTAGCATGTAATGGAAGTTTGTTCCAGAGGGAAGAGATACATTGGGATATGAATCTATGACATCAATGTGTCTTGTATATCTGCTGATGAAGGTTTACTCCCTTTCACCAGGTATTTGAAATACCATTTTTTTTCTGCAAAGGAATAAAACTTCAGTAGGTTGGATCTTTCATGTCTCGAAAGGCTAGAGTCACATGACTCGGATCTCAGAGGAGGAGTTTACAAGAGACTGAATACAAAGAGAGGATTGCCAGCCTGTCCTAATAACTAAGATGTCAAAAGCAATTGTTTATATTTATATATATATATATATATATATATATATATATATATATATATATATATATATATATATATATATATATATATATATATATATATGTCTTTAGTTGAGTAGCCCGTATGTCAAAATATCAACAGCAAAAGATCAAAAAACTGAATGTCAACACATTATCATATGTGTTCAGAAAAAGAACTTCAGCACATTCAATTTCATACATACAAAAAAGAAAAGATTGTTTTTTGCAGGGGGAGTAAGCCCCCCACACTCCCACACCCTTTGCTATTATATATTCTAACTTTGAGATTGCACAATCCTTTGGGAAAGGGAATATTCCCCTACCTGGGGTTTGTCAATCTCACACTCCTGTCTGAACCACGTGGTCAGTTAAGCAGAAGTTGACAAACAAGCATTTAGACCAAATGCAGGACCCATATATATATAAAACTATACACACACACACACACACACACACACACACACACACACATGGATATAAATATATATATATATATATATATATATATATATATATATATATATATAGATAGATAGATAGATATACATATATATATATATATATATATATATATATATATATATATAGATAGATATAGATACATATACATATATATATATCTATATATATATATGTGTGTGTGTGTGTGTGTGTGTGTGTGCATAAATTTTTGTCAATGGTGATCTATCGTTGAAGAGTCAGAAAGTCAGTACAACTGATCAAATATCAGCTTGTTGAACCATACTTGCTTTCTCAGACTGAGATTGTGGTACAGTGGGGATTGGGAAATCTACCCTTTCTCAGTCTGGTTTGTGCAGCTAGTCGAACAATGGTGGTCCAAGGTGTAGTCAGGGCTTTATCCCACTGGACTACAGGCCAGAGGCAGTGCCAAGTCCTGATGAAATAAATTTTGAGGCCTGAACTTGTGGAGTAGGGATTTCACATCTTTTTTTTTTAAGGCATTACTCCTGGTATATAGGGACTTCCCTATTGATAATATACTACCTTCAAATATAATGCATCTTGGGGAAGAAAGCAAATTGGTGGCCCGGCTGCACCATGTTTTTTTTTTTTTTTATCCAAAAATTCCAAATGGTCCAAAGCCATTTTCATCTAAAGTCGGAAGAGAAAAGCCTCACATTTAATATGAAAAAGTACTTTAATCAGAATAATTTCATACCACAGCCGGCCTTAGGCATAGGCAAACTAGGCGACTGCCTAGGGCACCATACAGGCTGGCCTCATAAAGGGCGCTCTTTTATTTATTTAGTTATTTATTTTAATTTATTTATTTTTCTTAATCCATAAATTTGCCCTCCTCTCGGCGCCTTGTCTCTGAGTCCATCCCAACTGTACTGTGGCATTTGTGCCCTCCTCCCACTTCTGTAGTCCTGTCCATTAAGGTTGCCGGAACCATAGGGTGAGGGGGCTGGCAGGGGCTTTTACAGTTGCAGGTTGGCCAGCTTCAACAATTAAAAAAAAGAAAAGCCTTCTTCACGCTGCAGTGCAAGCATCTTCTCCTTTAAGGAGGACCATGCGTGTGAAGCAGGCCCGCACACCAACACCATTCATGATTGAACAAATAAATACAAAGTACCCATGAAATAAGCCAGCTGTACTCTCATCTCTTCTCAGCAGCCATAACCACATAATCACACCATTCTTAGACAAACATCGAAAATCACCTGGTACAATTATCTTTAACTGTACTTTACTAAAAAAAAGTGTTAGTATCCTTTTTTTATGTCACTCATACCAAATGGAATAAGTCCTTAGCTAAGATGACTTTCCACTCAATAATAGGAGTATTAGAAATCAAAATGAAATATAGATTACCTTTGAACTCTTGAAGACCATGAGACAAAAATGACAATTCCTGGAAAGCATCCAAACCAGCTCCCTTGTTGGCTGGGAATGCTGCTGCACAATTCAAAGTCACCTAGTTAAAATCTAAGCAGGTCTCTGTGCTCCAAAATCCTAACCATTTCTAATGAGAAATCAACAGTCTAATAGAATATTCAAATTCAAACAATAGCCTTAATGCTCTCATTGATAGTACTAACTTTTGAGCCTAGCTTACAAGTGCAAACTTTCTAGACAAAATATTACATTATCAGTTAAGCATCTCATCTCCTGCTGATTCTCTTAAACACTCGAAGATGTTTCAATTCACTTTCTCCTTTGCCTTCCAATCAACTACTGATACTGTAAAATTGTACACCAACAACAACAGACCACAACTCCAAATCAGGTGCAAAGTTTTATTGGTTTAGCGCTTTCTTCTCGTAATAGAGACTTCCTCAGAACAAACACACAAAGTTAACCCAGCCCTTATATACCCATTAATCAAGTACTTAATTGTATAATATATCACATGACAATATTAAAGAAGTAAATATACAAAATATAAATGTTAAAAAAAAATTGTATAAAATATATAAAAATATTAAAAAAATGAATGATAATAATGACATATAAGGCCACAAACCATTTGGACACTAAAAATTAAAAAAAAAACTAAAAAACTAAAGGACTTAACCAGTAAGATATTTTAGTTTTAGAATACAAGCAATATTGATGGCCTCATTAATACCTGGGTACTGTGTAGCGTCTAATCTAAGTTGCCATTTTAATTCACAGATATCCAGGTGCACATCAATAATTTTGCCCTGCGGGTCTCTAGCAACATAATCTACTACCAGAAACTTAAAACAATGGTTACTATGTTCATTAATATGTCTGAACAGGGCATTAGTAATTCTACCCTTTCTAATATCATACATATGTTCATTAACCCGAATTTTTAAGGATCTGGAAGTCTTTCCAATATAAAAAAAAAAACAGGCAAGATTGGCACTTTGCCAAATATACAAGATTTACACAATTACAATTAAAATGTCCTTTAATAATAATGTTTTTACCATTTAGCTTAAATTTGTCCTTAGTTTCTAGTATATTGGTGCAAATGTTGCACCTACCACATTTAAAGTTCCCAACAGGCCTGTTAGAACAATTACCAAATGTGTCTTTACCTAACTCAAAAAGGTTTTTAAAAGACCTATCTTTTCTATAAACAATTTTCGGGGGTACACCACCCACTTTAGACTCTGCATTAGTGTCAAAACTCAAAATGTCCCAATTGCTAATAATAATGTCAACTACTTTTTCTGCATCCAAATTAAAGGTCGTGATAAAACTCAGTCCAAACCTTGTTCCAATTACCCTATTCACATTGAAGATTTGTTCCAACCTAACTCGAAAAAACACCAACAGCAGCAACAATGAAATGAAAAACACAATTCCAGCACTGCACCAGCAATTCTTTATTTAAAAAGCTATCTGGTACCTCGGCAATTAGCCTTCATGGATCACAATTGCTTCAAGTTTAAAGCAAATATATATACACAAACAAAAATCAATTCACAGCTGTTACCAATTAATTCATTAACGAAATTCAAACATTTAAAGTAGTAAATACATATAATAAATGTATAATATTAGATGAATACAAAAGTATTATAAAAACACATGAGCAAAACTAATATTGGATTTATCAGTCTGTGAGAAATGTTCCACAGTGGGAGAGACCAAGGTATCATTTCTACCCTCAGTTTCCATCATCACAGAAGACGAGGGAGCGACAAAAGTAACATTTTTAGAAACATTATGTTCAGTTGAGGACGCTGACATACTTCGCCGCTTCTGGCTTCTGCTCCTGACCCTTGACCTACGCTGCCAAGAAAACAAAACTCCAGTTTCATAGTCCTTTAAGTCTCGCAAAAGTTTGTTCCTCTTACGTAGAATTATATCATCTCTAACTTAGAAATGTTCTCATTAATCTTGGAAATCTGCACCCTGTAACAGAACTCCTCCACCACCTCGTCCTGTAAGTGCAAAATCTCAGACTTCAACTTTTCATGTGCTCTCATGTTGTGCTTAATGAGAATACAAATCTAATTTAAAGTACAATCCAAAGAGGCTTTTTTCCAGTCTTCGAAGAGGTCGTTTTCCTCTTCAGAAGATTGAGTGGCAGGTAGCCTGTCTTTCATGATTTACATGATGGTTCCACTAGTAGTTTGAAATTTTGTGTATTAGGAAAACCCTTTCTCTCTAGAGGGGGTGATTATGTGGTTAAATTACTTGAATTAGAAACTAGAATGATTTTAAAGTACAAAACTTTGAAGCCCTTTGGTCTGAATCAGGAATTGGCCATTTAATTTATGTATTTATTAGTTTTGCTCATGTGTTTTTTATAATACTTTTGTATTCATCTAATATTATACATTTATTATATGTATTTACTACTTTAAATGTTTGAATTTCGTTAATGAATTAATTGGTAACAGCTGTGAATTGATTTTTGTGTGTGTGTATATATATTTGCTTTAAACTTGAAGCAATTGTGATCCATGAAGGTGAATTGCCGAGGTACCAGATCGCTTTTTAAATAAAGAATTGCTGGTGCAGTGCTGGAATTGTGTTTTTCATTTGTTCCAACCTAATTCTAGTAGTCCCACTCAGAAATAGCCTATACAAACCCTTATTACGTTTTTCTATGACTTCCTTCTTAATTGGTTCCAAAAATGTATCAGGATATCCCCTCTTAACAAACATACTGATGATAAAATTTACTTCATTTAAAAAGTGGCAGTCCAAACTGACCATTCTGGCCGCCCTGACCAGTTAGCCTTTTACAATGAACTTCTTCTGATACAAGGGATGCCAACTACTATATTCCAAATAGGAGTTTGAAAAGGTTGGTTTTCTATATATATTGGAACACAGTTTTTCTACCTCTCTATTCCAAGACAAATTTACATCTAGATATGAAATGTTCTCTTTATTATAATGGTAAGTGAATTGCAAGAAATCCACTGTATTATTGATGTAAGTAAGAAAAACCTCAAGTTGTTCTTCAGTGTCCTTCCACACAAAAAACAAATCATCTAAATATCTTGGGTAATGCAAGATGCTGGACCAGTACACACTATTCATTATAAATTCCTGATCCCAGTAGGACATAATAAAGTTAGCAAAAATGGGGGCACAAATGGTCCCCATTGCAACCCCAGTCAACTGTTTAAAGTACTGACCTTCGAAATGTATGTAGTTATTGTTTAGCACTATGTCCATAAACGCTGTGAGCTTTTTAATAAAATTCTGATCATACATTTGGGTTTTCACCAACTGTCTTTCTAGCCATTGAACACCCTCTATGTGGGGTATTACCCCAAACAGATTAACAACATCTACAGTGACCATAACCATTCCAGGAGATATACCAATGTGCTCTAATTTTTCCAAAAATTGCTAAGAATCCCTGGAGATGTAGTCAAACTTTTTCAGCCCATTTTGTAAATAATGATCCAAAGACTTGCTAATAAAGCATATCTTTGATCTGTGTCCATCAACAATAGGTCGAAACTTCAAGTTTGGCAACCCCTTATGTATTTTCGGTATTCCGAAAATATTGGGAATCATGGGGTGGTCATTTTTCATGAATTCATATTCTTCCAGACTAATTTGGCCTTGAAATATCATATCATCTAGTGCCAAATCAATTTTTTTGTAAGCAATGTGGATTTCATTAAGGGTACTTTCCTCATAGGTCCCATCCATAAGCAAATAATTCATTTTATCTAAATATTCACTTCTATTCATTAGAACTACCCCACTTCCCTTGTTGGGTTTCATAATACGAATAGTTTTATCAATGGTAAACTCTCCTAGTATGTCACATTCATTAGCTGTTAAATTACCTTTATTTACACACTGGAAACATTTAAAATACTTTCTAATGCCTTTCTCACAGACCTTTTCATAAAGGCGTATAGCATTGTTCAATGGTGGATTAAAGGCACTTGATCTAGTTAACCTAATCTGTCCATCTTCTTTAAAATTACTATCACCATTGAACCACACCTTAAGGTTTAACCTGCGTGTAAAACATTTTAGATCAATTAAAATGTCAACTATATTACCCCTTCTTGCAGGGATAAACGTAAAACCTTTAGCTAAAAGGTCAGCGTGTTCAGTTCCCACTATTTTGGAGGAATAATTGTAGATTTTAAAGTAATTAGCACTATTATTAACTATAGTGCAAAAATCACTAAAAAACATATATTGGCAATTGTTGGAACCCACTAAGCTAGTCATACAAACTTGCCCAGAGTTTCTTTTCTCCAGGGTGATAGCATCCATAGGGTCAACATCTATAGGGCCTTCCACCCCACTGTCTTTATCAGTCAAACAATGGCTGGCCCAATACATTGAGTGCCCCATTTGATTGAAAACGCCACCTACAGAGTTAATAAATTCAAAACTACCACCTTCCAATACTCCCGGAAACATATTTTCAAAATCCAAATTTATGTGTGGTGAACTAACCAACATAATTTCATTAAACCCAATTGACTCCGTACACCATTTTCACCTGTCCCGTGGTTAACATTGAAAGATTTTTTCCTACTATTACATACACAAACGTTTTCAACAAAATTTTTAGTGAAATTGTCAACAACATTTGAATTGTCCAAGGCAAAAAAATTAACCGCAAAGTCCAAGTTGGCATCAGCATCACCCGCAATGTCATTTAATTCGGTTTCAAACCCCCCCACACATTGCACATCAGAAACATCCTGGTTTGAACTACACATTTCAAAACTAGGTTCTGCCATGTTAACCAAGCTTTTCAAGCTGGCACCCAATTCGTCATTGGGCAAAATCATATTGGCAGGGCTAGAAACAGTCGCAGTCACAGTATGGTGACTTTGTTCGACGTGACTACGGAATTAATGTTAAAATTATATTTTTATATATTTTATACAAAACATTTTTTAACATTTATATTTTGTATATTTACTTCTTTAATATTGTCATGTGATATATTATGCAATTAAGTACTTGATTAATGGGTATTTAAGGGCTGGGTTAACTTTGTGTGTTTGTTCTGAGGAAGTTTCTATTACGAGAAGAAAGCGCTAAACCAATAAAACTTTGCACCTGATTTGGAGTTGTGGAGTGTTGTTGTTGGTGTACAATTTTACAGTTCCACAACTACTGATATTGCTAACAACAAGCTCCTAAAACAATCTGGCAGTCTTTACTAGTCTTCACTTCAAACTCCTAAAGGTATGTGATGCTTCCCTTTCTATTCCCCTTACCCACATATTCAGTCTCTTTCTTTCTTTCTACTGGTCAGTTTCTCTTGATCTGTAGAAAGCTAAAACTAATATTCTATAACCTAAAAGTTAACCTGACTTTCTGATTTCCAAGCTACAGAAAAGTCTTTACTGCTTAGCTGCTTTATCACATAAACAACCTTGGTTTAATAAAAGGTTTTAGTAAATAATTTATCTTGGTCTCTCTTCCTATTTTTCTGGGCAAAACTGTTAGTATATGGTTTGCAGAACTGCATGCCTTGATTCAGAAACTATCTACATAGAAGAACCAGGAGAATATGGGTAAAAGACAGACTCTCTAAATCTTTCAGTATCAAGAAAAGGATTCCTAAAAGCTCATTCCAATGAAGTGGATGGATAAGAGGGGGGGGGGGGGTCATGAAAAAACTGGCGATCAGGTAGGAATAATCAGTGAGTTCTCAACCTCAGTTATAAGAAAATATGTCAGCAGGATGTAAACCTGTGAAGGTAGGATGGTAATAATGACAGCTGGGACAGTGATCAGAGAAGAAACAGTAGAAGGACTTGCTTTTTTTGTTAGGTTAGGCACAGAGATTTAATGAGCTGCCTTTTTAGGCCCTGAAAAAGTTGGCAGTAGTGTTTGGTAGATTACTAACTAAAATGTATAGCCTCTCTTTGAAACCTGGAACCTCATGAGTACAGGATGGCAAAGCCGTTAAAGTGCATAAAGAAGCCCAATAGGCCTAATGGAAGGGGGGTTGGCCACTAAGCCAAGGACTGTGGGTTCAAGTTTCATTAGGGAGAGGTACAATTCTGTAGTGTGTGCAAGTGACCTGTATAGCACTAGGAGCTGTAATTGTGTGAAATTATCAGTACCTTACAAAATTTAACATAAATCCTTATTTTCATCAAGTACTGCTAGTTTAGCTACCATCTAACCTAACCTCAGAGTATCATCCTAAATACTTCACTCATAAACTTGCAGGGTCTCCTACAGCAGTCTTCCTCCAACCCCTAGGCACCTTACTGCTCCATCCACTGACAATGTAGCACAACAGTCTGCTCTCACTCTAACTGTGACCATCCTGGTTGCATTAGGTATTCCAAAGCAGTGCAGGAACTGTTTTATGCTTACTGACTGGTCAGTACTTCTTCAAATTGATAGTACATCCTGCAAGATATATAATTATTTAAAAAAAATGAAGAGAAACCTTTCACATCATCTCACTATCAGCAACTATCACACATTTAAAATGCCACTTCATTCAAAACACGCCATAATGTAGGCTGAGGCTGTAAAGAAAGACATTGCTAAAGCCCCCTAGAATCCTCTCTGAAAGATCCCACCCTCCAGTGCACAAGACAATGCTTACTCCCTCTCCACTCACACAGACACATCCACATAGCTCATCCAACAGTCACCAGCAAAGCAGGACTAAGCCCATAAGGCCCACTAAGTTTGTTTCTACTTAGGGAAACTTTTTAGTCATATGTGTTATAATTAGGCATAAAACTCCATGTTCACTATTCTGGTCAAAAGCAGATCTGTGACATTATCAAGGCATTAAGATCCCTTAAACCAGACAAATATGATTACAACCTGGTGATGCCAATGTGGAATGAATGTCCTCAGGGAGATATAATGGAACTTACTATGCATGTTTAAGAATCAAGAAAGACACTGTTCTTCATCAGTATCTTGCCATCACCCAAAATTATGTCTAGATACCAAGGCAATATAACTAGCTTTAATGATTGGCTAGGTAGGTGGTGTCATTCTAAGGGGATCCACTATGTGCGGCCTGGAATAATGTAATAGAAAAGACTTCCTGTTTCACAAGGAATGGCTTAAACCTCTCATACCACAGCTTCTGCATACTGGTTAAAGTGTTTGTTGTCCCCCATAGTGCTATTTTAGACAGAGTCATTTTACTGGGCTTTCCAACTTAACAAACTAAAATTCAAATTCAGACAACATCAAGGAGGCCCTACTCAATACTAATACTCTAAATAGAAAATAAATAGCAGAGGCCCAGGGAGAAAAGCTCCCCAAATAACTCAAGATAAAGTTATAAAATTGAGTAATATATTTAACAATATTTAAAAAGGATGATAATTGTTACTTGCAAAAGCCAAGACAAAAATTCCATGGTTGATTCATGTGATGTTACAGGAAATAAATACATTGAACAATGATTTAAGTAAAAGTAGATAACTGCCTTATACATAGGCAATGTGGAATACTGTTTCATACATAGATAAGACAAGAAAACAAAAGTATGCATCAATAAGAAGTACAAGCATAAGAATGTGAAGGTTTGAGCAATATAGTTTTAGGGAATTAGTAGTAAGTTAGTAGTAGGAAGTGGTAACATATACCAGAGTATAGTATATAGTGGAGAGTAACTTTGTGAGGAAGTTGAGACAGGAGAGGGGAGAGTGGTAGATAGTAGACTTTGTAGGCAATAAGATTAGCCTGGTTTACAGCAGGAACAGAGCTATGTGTTTAGGTGCTCCCCTGTGCAGTAGTTTGAATTTGACAGAGTTGATAGTGTTAAGTATGTTTTGTGGAATTGTATTCCAGGTGTTAGCTACAGTGCTGGAGTATAAGGAACCCCATAGCTATTATTGGACTTGGTGGTTTTTTAAAGTAATCTGTTGGAGGATCTGAGAGTCCTACTGCTGCAGTAGGGCTAAAGTGACAATTGCAGGGCAGTTGTCAGGGTGGTAAAGGGTAGAATGGGTTAGTGTAAGGGGGTTGAGGGTTAGGAGGTTTGGCAGTTCAACCCAGTTTAGTTGGCAGATGCTGTGCAGTGATGTGATCTTGATGGCTGGTTGGCTGCAGACCTGGCTACTTTATTGTAACAGGATTCAAGTTTATTTAAGTCACATTTTCTTAAGTTTGTTAATATGAGTGAAGCATATAGTGGTGTTAATAGTGTGTTTGAGAGATGGCATGCCTTTTAGAATCGGTTAGGAAAGGCTTTATTCTTTAGAGAGAACCTAGCTTGAAATTAACCTTTTTAATGATTAAAGAAAGGTGTTTGTCAAATTTGAGATCTTTGTCAGTAGTGACACTGAGTGGGTGTCTATGGTGGTGCAGTGGTTAGCATTGCCACCTCACAGCAAGAGGTTGATTCTTGGCTGGGGTGCCTTCTGTGCAGAATCTAGATGTCCTCCCTGTGGTTGTGTGGGTTCCCTCTGGGTGCTCTGGTTTCATCCCAAAGACATGCTGTAGGTGGATTGGACACTGTAAACTGGCCATAGGTGTGTGTGTGTGTGTGTGTGTGTGTGTGTGTGTGTGTGTGTGTGTGTGTGTGTGTGTGTGTGTGTGTGTGTGTGTGTGTGTGTGTGTGTGTGTGTGTGTGTGCATGAGCATGTGCCTTCAGTGGAAAGTTGGGTGCCGGGCTGGTAACTCAACACTGTAAAACTCTACTGCCATTTGTTCTGCGGACTGTTGTTCTGCTGCGGTGAGCCCTCACTGGGAAAAGCTGGAGGAAGTAGTCAGTAGTAACAATGAGTAGCTTGTTATGATTTACTGGTTCTATGATGGCTTTGTTTGAGGAGTAGATGATGAAATGGGGAGGAGGACTTATTTTTTTGATGCTAGAGAAGAGCATACGTTTTATTTTTTGGGGTTCAGGATAAGTTGGGAATTAGATATTTTTCTATATCCAGTAAGGATTGTTGTGTTTTTTGTAGGGGTTCAGGAAGGGAGGGAGCTGAGCATATGAGGGTAGAATCATCAGTATATTGAACTATGGTTGTTTGAGATTGCATCTCACCTCTCAACTCTTCATCATTTTCAGGGACATCCCTGCTTTGACTCAAAATTTAGTTTTGTCCCTCTTAACCCCTCCTAAAGCTAATGACCTTTGGAGAAAAGGTGGTAAATTCCCCTTAATAAATTGTGACAATAATTAGAGTTATGGACTTCCTTTAATTGGGAAAATGTATATTAATTCACATTCTCCTATTACTAATTTTTTTTCTGGATTTATCCATTATTTTGTTAAGATTTGTTCCCGATTCATTGAGAGTTATGGATGGACTGTTTAACATATTTACTTTGTTAAAAAGTAATACAAACATTATACTGTGCTGATTGGCAACTAGTTTTCTACAAGGTTGTTCCTCTGATGCTGAAATATTGATTCTGTAACTGCATATTTTGTACCTCCCTAAAAAAGTGACCCTTTCCTTTGCATAGTATTGTGTCCCCGTGGCTTAAGTTACTGTACACAGGGAGAACAGAGGTTGCTATTCAACTTTCACATAGCGTAAGGCTCGCTCACCTACCCCAGAGTAAATTAAATTGTTTAGATTAACTTAATCAACCCTTTCAAGCAAGGCAAATGGGCTTCTATTTTCTGAGGCAAGACTTTTATTGTAAAATATGTGTGAAGGAGAAACAGATAAAGCAGGTTTATTAAAGGAAAATTCCATCTTCACTTGTAGTTTAACTAAATTACAAGGTATATTTTCTTCTTATGCATTTAAATGATTGAAGGAAAAACCTGGAGTGGCTTTCTTGGGGAGTGACCTACCATTGAGTGTGCCTCAAATAGGGGTGTTTCATGAGTATGGTGTGGGTGGGGCTTAAGGGGTGCCATAGCACTACTTCGCCTAGGGCGCCATTTCAGCTAAGGCCGGCACTGTTTCATACAGATATTTAGCAACATGGTTCAGTAGGAACAAAATACACTATTCATTAATTCCTTTCTAGATTACAAGAATATAAGCTAGAAACAACACAACAGCTTTTTCAATAACTCTTAAATGATATCTTATAAATATTTGCATCTGCACTCTTTTGAACTGGTTTTGATTCAAGAGAACAGTTTATGCTCATGATACTGAAATCACAATGATAAGGTAACAGTGTATGTTCTGTAAGAATATTTTGCATTCATGATAAAAATGAGGTCCCAATTATAGGCAATGTTAATAGTCATGTGAAAATTATTAAGTTGTCCACTTTTGCGCATCTATGCAACTATGTTATTCATGGTGGAGCAGTGAGTGCAACCCCGAAGTAATGTCTGGTGCTGATTTGGCCACATTTTATAGGGGAGATTGTTCCAAACTTTGGAAATGACAAATCTAACGTTACATTCCTAAAGTGAATATTGGACAGTGCAGTCGCAGGAAGATATGCATTTGCTCAGTGAAGTCTATATAAAGGTATATACCATTTAATAACATTTGAAAGGCATGGAGTGTTGCTAGAAAAAGCAAGAAGGAACAAGACAGTCTTACGAGAAGCATATTTACATAACAGTCACAGTCTTGCTAGTGTATGAATTTAAGTAAATTACAGTAGTATGTCCAAGTAGAGTGACCTAGGGTCAGTATGGCAGTGCACTGATATGCCTGCTCCATCTTGGAGGAGAGACTTAAATTGAGTTTATGCAGAAGATGTGCTGTGTAGAGTAGACTAGGAAGGCATAGCAGACTGAGTTTCTGACTTGAAGATTAAATTTGAAGTCCTATCCAGTGTAACCCCAAGACTGACTAGATTTTTTTTTAATTACTAAAGTATGGATGGATTGAAAAAATTATTTGAGAAACTTCAGCTATGTTTTCTGATATATTAAACCAAAGCCCTGAACAATGTAGTCATTCCTGTAGGCATGCAAAGTTTACTTGAAGGTATATATATATATATATATATATATATATATATATATATATATATATATATATATAGAAATCTCACAAATTCATGCCTGAGAAGAAGACTGCTGATGAAGATAAAATGAGAAATGATACTGGTAGCTTTACAAAACACTGACAATGACAAATCATTCATAAGAATGCAGAAAAAAGGAGCTCAAGGACTAAACTGTTTGGCACAGATGAACAGGTATAGTCAGGTCATTTGACTATGAGCCAAAATAGGGGAATCCACCTCCAACAGCAGACCCATAACTAGTGGTGTTCCACAAAGCTGAGTCCTGGGACCTCTACTGTTTGGAGTCTATTTCTCAGAAGTACAAGCAAAACCTAAAGGTCTGTGGCTGACTAAGTTTGCTGATGACTGTAAACTGGGAGTGGTCATAGAATCCCCAAGCAATGTCAACATCCTACAAGAGGGTCTTATGCAAACAAGTGATTGGTGCCAAAGTCACGGCCTTAAACTCAATGCAAAAAAATGTATTATCATGCCTTTCAGTAACAGCAATATTCGGCTTATTACCACATCAGTAGAAACACCCTAAGCATGCATTCAGTGGTGAGAGACCTGGGGACACAGGTTGACAGCAACCTTACCTTTGATCACCATGTCTCCACAGTGGAAAGAAGGGCATTCTATATTGCTCATTTCATAAGTAAGGGCATTTTCTCCAGAAAAAAAGAAGTTATAATCTCCCTGTACTCCTCCCTCATCAGGCCAATAATTGAGTACAACACCCATTTGGTATGTACCTTTCCAGACACCTGCAGCAATTAGAGAGACCACAGATGTTCCTCACAAGGAGAATTCAAGGTCTTCGGCATCTGCTCTATGTGAATCAGCTGAAATCACTGTCACTTTACTCCATTTAATACAGACTACTCAGAGACAATCTGCCTTGCATATAAGGCAATCTCTGATTCTGCTCTGTTGGAAATGCTGCATATCTGTAAGTCCAATGGCTCATGGATTACTCACTCTAAAGACCTTAATGTGGTATGTGACATTAATAGAACCTGCTGGAGGGACAGATTTGTCTCCAAAGGTTACTGTACCTGTGGAACAGACTCCCAATTCATGTCAAGCAGAGCATCTTTCTGGCTCTCTTCAAGTACAATCTAGAGAATTGGATAGGTAACCATACATTCACCCCAGGGGTTCCACTTGTATCTCTTTTTGACAGAGGCAATAAGTGCTGATAATGGAAACAAGGGCAGAACTTAGCAAGGCTTGTAAGGACCCTAGGGCCATTAGCCTAGTAACTTCCTATGATTTTATGATTCTATGATCTTTAACATAACTAGATAAGAAGGTTACAATGTCACTTAAAATCCATGGTTGACATAACCAGGTAGCAATAGGCTGTGACTTATAGTGTAAAGAGTCAGTAAGAGTTCAAGAAATGCAACTCCACACCCAGTTTAGTTTTTTGCTAAGATTTTGTGCTAAGCAGTCAGGGAAAGTATGGAGGGCACTTTCTGTGTCATGGTCTGGAAAAAAAACGTGATGAGGAGAAATAATGACCTTGATTTTTTCACAGTACAATTACTGAATTAGCATTGCCTAATTTAAAGAGAAGAGCCATGCCATTAGGTAGAAGCTATTGAAGAATAAGGAGGTTCCACCTTTATAAAGTGGACAGTGAAGGCAATCTTTGACAAAGGAGAACAGATGTTGTTCTGATGGAGTCACTGATTTTGATGAGGTAAGTGATTATATCAGCTGCATTTTTAAGTGTTATAGAGTAGGCTTTCAGGTGCCAATGAAGAAGCTTGACTATTTCTGTTGGTACTCTTTGATAAGTAAAGAATAAATTATTGTAAAAAGAAAATTTGAATGAGACCTTTTTTTGAAAGACTCCTCATCAAGAGTAATGTTAAGATAACTGTGATGAAGAACTGGCAAAACTGGGGAGGCACTTAATATGCAGCATCTTTTGGAGACTGATTTATTTGTGTTATTTTGCCAGGGTTTAGTAATTTAAAACTGCTTGTGGCTGTGGTGATAAAATGACATTGTATAGCTCCTTTTGCAGGATTTTCATTTGGTTATGGGCCTCTTTTAAGTCAGCAAGGCTGTTGTTTGATTTACTGTAATATAACTTCATATTGGGCTATAATAGAAAACAGCAGAATGTGGGTGCATAAAATTAAATAAAGTTTGTACAGTCCAGGAGTTAGGTGTCTGGAGAATGAATGTGTATCCTTCCAAAAGCCATCAATCTCTGTGAAGCTGCTAGGACATTGTAGAACAGCTGTCTAGATACATGTAATTATGAAAACTAAAGTGGGCAGACTTTATAAAGCAGCATGCCTCAAAGTGAAAGGATCATACAGGTAAGCAGCACTGATGCTTGGAAAACAATGAATGCACAGTGGATATATAGTTTTGAACATCGTGTAGTTATTCAGAGAAGAATCAGGGATAAGGTGAGGGCAGCCAAGAGATTGAGATCAAATTGCAGTGAACCTGCCAATAAGAAAACCATATAGCAGTAATCCATGTATGAGCATTCTGCACCTATCTGGGACTATTCCAAAGCAGTAATCCATGTATGAGCATTCTGCACCTATCTGGGACTATTCCAGAGCAGTAATCCATGTATGAGCATTCTGCACCTATCTGGGACTATTCCAGAGCAGTAATCCATGCATGAGCATTCTGCACCTATCTGGGACTATTCCAGAGCAGTAATCCATGTATGAGCATTCTGCACCTATCTGGGACTATTCCAGAGCAGTAATCCATGCATGAGCATTCTGCACCTATCTGGGACTATTCCAGAGCAGTAATCCATGTATGTGCATTCTGCACCTATCTGGGACTATTCCAGAGCAGTAATCCATGCATGAGCATTCTGCACCTGTCACTTGAGAGATATGGTGTCATGGCCTGAGAAAAAGGCAGACTAGATTACTTCATGAACAGATATAGTACCCACTTTTCTGTTTTGCCTTGAGTACATGCTGGAGAGCACAGGGAACAGTGCACAAAGAATCCAGCTAGTACAAATGCTATGGCTCACAAGGTTATATTTGGTGTGGGGATCTGCCATAAGGAGAACATAATTAGCAAAATTATGCATTACAATCAACAAATTTATGAAGTGGGATTTATATACTAGGGAAGAGAAATGATACAGGCTGATTGAGTTCTTTTGTCAAGGGTGAAAGTAAAAGGGCTAGTAGGATGCTGTGTTCCTCTAACCACTGGCTAAGGACTCTCCTCTCAAGGTTTTTATCCAGATATGGTGGTTCACAGGTTATTTTTACTGTCTGACTGTGGTTGGGGTTCAAGACTGGTTCTCAGCTGCAATGTCGTTTGTGTAGTGTCTGCATATCCTCTGTGAGTTTCTGTGGGCTTTTGCTGGATGCTCTGATTTCCTCCCACATCCCATAGTGTAAATGAAGTGACAATCCTCCATACTGCCTGCTAGTATGTGCAGACAAGCAGAGAGAGAGAGAGAGAGAGAGAGAGAGAGAGAGAGTGTGTGTGTGTGTGTGTGTGTGTGTGTGTGTGTGTGTGTGTGTGTGTGTGTGTGTGTTTCTGCATTTTCCTGTGATAGGCTGCAGTGACATCCAGAATTAGTTTCTTTGTCTTATGCCTACTGCATATCAGGACAGACTGTGGCTGCCCCATGGCCTGAATTGAATAAAGCAAGTGATCAAAATAAATGAATGAATGTTAACTAGGGAAGACTAGCTGGCACAACTGCCTTATTTCAAAATTGACTGAGAGACAAGTTCCATAAACACATAAGTAAATCTGCTGTTTGGAATATCAATTTAACTTAACACCACTGTTTTAGAAGCTTAAACTCAGTTAAACTGCTATTATTAGAGCTTTATAGTCATGTACACTGCTCTCTAGTACTATACAAATGCATTCAAACTGCTGTTAATAATTCCTAACTCATGCAGACTGTAGTAGAACCTCATGCTGACTGTACATTGATTTTTGTTGTAATTTTGCTTGCACTGTTGTGTTTTATCTTGTGTATACTCCTTTACTCTTATTGCATGTGCTGCTCTTTCTGCTCCCATGCCTTCGTCTAACCTTGTTAACAGTACCTGGTTCCTTCCTCCTCCATATCTGTCTCAATTCTGGCTTCTCTCCTCTAGCTCTTCCACCTGCCTATACTGCAAACTCAGTAGCTCATAGGAATACCTAACCTCTACACACTAGATGTTTCCTACTTTACTGTCTCCACTCCCCCCTCCTCTGCCTGTCATGTATGACTAAAAACCTGCTTTACCTCCATTCACAAACTTACCTCTCCCCTCTCCACTTTTTATTTTTAGATTGAAAACCCTAGCTAAAAGGACTATATTTCAAATGCTGTAGTGTCCTCCTCAGACACCTGAACATCTGAACCCACCTGGCCGTAACAGCCCTCCCAGCAACAGTTAAGCTTTCAAACTTGTATGTTCACCCTAAGATACTCTGTACCAAATTTTTAGCTATATAATAAAGGCCCTTTACATTACCAAACTGTGCTGACTGCACTATTTTCCCCCTATTTCTTGCTCCAGCTTCCATACTCCCCTCTTCCTCTGCTCTTCTAAATATACTACTACCAGCCTAAGGCCACCTACATCCATAATAGCATTTATTCACAGGCTTTTCCGTTACTAGTTGTTCTATATTCTCTTGCTTCCTCTGTCTCTTTCCCTGTTACCCTTAGTTTCCAATTCTGGGGCCTGCTATAATATCCATTTACATTGTCTATACTTACCCTGTTTGGGCTTAACTGATTGCTTTTCTTGCACATAGATGAGTCGAGACTCAACCTGCTCTGTTCACCCTTGGAACATTCCAGCTCACTCCACTGCCCTATCCTACCCCCATTCCCACATGCCCCTGAATCAATTACCTTTATACCTAATCAACTTTTACCCCTCCACCTCTGCATTCCCACATCCATTAAACCCAGATATTACCCCTCCTACCTGGACTGATCCCACCATCAGAAACTCTCTAACCTACATCTCCCACTCAGGTTCATTACTCCAAGCCCCCTCACCTATATCAGTCCCATTCACCCTGCTTCACTCTCTCATACATCAAACCTCACCATCTTACTGCTTACCCATCAGTATGTTCCTCCAGCTCCTCTTTTCCTTTCTTTTTCTTCTACTATCTTATTTCATCTCCTATTACACTCACGTTAACTTGTATCCTTACTCCCCTACCACCTCCAACACTATCCACTACTCCTCTCCCATAGCACCCACTCTCTTCTCCTGCAGTGAACACACTCTCTCCAAAATCAGACTCCAAAATAAGACCCCTTCACATTATAAACACCAACTGAAATTTCTCTCACTCTACTCCACTGTATCTCTTCTACTCCACCTCCATACAATCCTTCAACTCATAGGTGACATTCACCCCACCCAGGCCCACACAACAGCTCATCTACTCCCACTAGCACTACTCACACACCACTGCAAGCACCAAAACTAGTCTCAAACATCTCTCCTATTACTCCATTAAACTCCACAGCATTCTTAACAAGACAACTGAATTCCACTCTTGGATAGCCCAACACTCCTCTAACATAATCACTCTCTCTGAAACATGTCTGAAACCACACAACACAGACAACAAAATTCTCCCTCCTGGCTATAACATCTTATGCCATGATAGAACACATAAAAAAGGTGGAGGTGTTGCCATTATGTACCTTGACCTCCTAACCTTATCCCCCCTAACTAGCCTATCCCCCTCTTATCTCCCAGCTGAAATCATCATTGCCAACTACAGATTAAACAACCACAAAACCCTAACAATAGTTGCCATCGACATACCCTTACTAAAACAGGTTCTTCACTGGACAGCTGACAGTATACCTAACTATCATACTAGGTGATGTTAATATCAATTGGCTTGCCCTCACCTCTAACCCCTCCACTACTAGCATACACCTTTATGGCTACACCCAACTTATCTCTTCTCCCACTTTTCTTGACGTACCCACAAACACTTATTCTATCCTTCACCGGATTGTCATCAACTATCCTAACCTCTATCACCACCCCAAAACTCTGCCTGACTCAGTTAGTGATCACTCCCCTATATGTGCCCAAAGATTCTCCCCCCACCTCACTAGACCTCATAAATTCAAGAAATGCCATAAGCTAACCAACTGTAACCCCGGTACTTTTAACAACTATCTTTCCACAATTGAATGGTCCTTCCTCTTCCACATTCCTCTTGATAAAGCCATTCTTCCATTCAACTCCATCTTCCTAAATACTCTCTACTCCCTATCCTTTCCCAGAACTGAGTCAAATCACACTGCTCTTCCTGGCTCACCAAGTCAACCTAGCCTCTCATCCAAAACAGAGATTCTGCATGGAAACTCTAGACAAATAGGAAGTCTCACACACACTTTCAAAAATATAGGGAACTCTGAAACCTGGCCAAAAATCACATAAACATTGATAAAAATTCTTTTGCCACACTCTCCTAACTTCACAACCTAGAAATCCCAAAAAATTCTGGAATACTGTCAGTAAAACTCTCCACCCTGCAAACCCATCACCACCAACTCCCCTGCCCTAATAATTCATCCCAAAAACTGCTTCCATTTTCAATTCTTACTTTATTGATACCATCAGCAATCTCATGCCAACTACTAACCCAACCAATCCCTTACCTCCCACCAACCCCTCTACAAAACTGCCCTTTCTCACTCAATCCCATCCCTACTAGCTACATTAAAAATCTTCTTCTCAAACTTAAACCTTGTTCCCCATCAGCTGACCACTTGCCACCTTTCTTCCTAAAGGCTACTGCTCACTCCATAGCATACTCAGTCTCCATCCTCATTAACCATTCAATCAGTGAATCCAATGTCCCTATTCTCTGGAAGAAATTCTATACCATACCTATCCACAAAGGTGGAATCTCTGTTGAGCTCTCTAATTATCACCCTATTGTCATTCTCCCTCCCCTCCCCCAAATCCTTGAGCATTGTATTCATAAACAACTACTGGCTCATTTCATTGAAGCAAACCTCATCACCCCTACCCAGCATGGCTTCCCCCTCCCACAACACCACTACCACTCTCATTTCCTTTACTAACTCCATCGTCTTAGCCAGAGACAATAATAAACTTGTGTCTTGCCTCTTCTTAGATCACTCCATTGTCTTTGACACTGTCTCCCACTCAATCCTGCTTGCCAAACTTCCTCAACTAAACCACTCTCCTTCAACTATCTCTTGGTTTACCAGCTACCTTACTAACAGACAGCAATCCATCAAATGGCTCTCTGCTCTAGCTCCCTTCCTCCCCATAAAATGGACGTTCTACAAGGCTCAATTCTAGGCCTCCTTCTCTTTAACATCTTTACTAATCAAGTTCACACATCCTGTCCTCAGTCATCCCTCATACAGTATGCAGATGACTCTACCATTATCACCATTGCTGACAACCCCTCTGACCGCCTCACCCTGACACAAACCTCTTTTAACCTCACTGAAACTTGGCTTGCTAACAACCAACTCATACTAAACCCTAAAAAGACAAAATGTATCCTATTCTTGCCAGAATCTGTCTCCCACCTTAAATTTTCATTCACCATGTATTCCCTTAACAACACTACCATTTCAACCAAACCCATCACTAAGATCCTTGGAGTAATTATCAATGACCAACTCAAATTCAACCTCCATGTACACCACTAAAAAAAAAAAACACCAAAAGCTTGGCCTACTGTATAGAAACAAAAGGTTCCTTACTCCCAACTCCAGAATCTCACTTGCCCAGGCTTACCTTCTCCCTAACCTCTTCTATAGCTCTCCAGTTTTAACTAACCTAAAGTCCTCTCTACTATACAAACTTGAAACCACCTACAACAAAGTAGCTAGATGTGCAGCTAATCTTCCACCAAAAACTCACCACTGCCATGGTCTCCAAACACTCAAGTGGTTAGAGTTTCCTAACCAACTCTAATTCACTCAACTTATCATCATCCACTCTATCCTGAGCAAGCTCTCCTTTTGCCGCAGCATATCCTCTCATATCTTCTTCTATAACCCACCACATTCCCTTAGAAGCTCAGTCCAATGTCTATTACAGATTCATAAACTTAAAAAATCAATTGGGAAAAAACCTCTACAGCTACCTTCCAGCCCTCTCATGGAATACACTTCCCATGGCCCTCAGACATATTTCCCATCCTCTTAACTTCAAGATGACTATCAGAAATTATCTAAACAGCACCTGGTCCTGTCATTATAATCATCCCACTTGAAATTCTTCCCTCTCTCCCCCTCTAATATCTTCCCTCCCTCCCTCTTTCACCTTCCTACTTGTTCCTATCCTACAATTATGCTATCTGTTCTAATCTCTTTCCTTTCCTCTTTCCTATTAACAATTTTCTGCATCTTACTTTGTCACTTTGTTCCTTCCATTCTCCTCAGTACTTACTACTTAGTTTAAAGGCCTCATGTGCTGAAATCTCCTACTAGTACAGTGATTGACATCTGCTTATCCTTCCATTGTATAAACTTCAATGGTGTTTATTGTATGCTACTTCACTCCTACGAATTTTTGTTACTTGCATAATTTGTACTGTGGTTGTTTTACTAGCTTAACTTGTACTGTGGAGCTTTTCTCCCCAGGCCTCCATTGAAAAAGAGCACAAGCTCAGTCGAACTATCCCAGTTAACAAATATCAAATAAATAAATAAATAATAAATAATGCTTCCAAACTGAGTCTGAAAAGCAAATAAATATGTCCTTATAGCTACTAATGATATGACAGGTAGCCCACTTGCCTTTGAGGGTAGAAGATCAGATGATTATGCATTTTCTTTTCACACAAGAAGTATGGATTAATTTTAAAGTACTGACACTACAGTGCAGTGTAAGGGGATGCTGCACTCCTGAATGTGCCATCCCATCTGCCTATGTTGGAAGTACCCTTAGGTTTATGTAAACATCTCACCATCCTTATTAAAAAGAAACAACATATTTATTCCTCCCAGAGGAGGGTATCAGAGAGAAAGAGTCTTCTATATCTGCTAGCTAAAGTGATTTTATCTGGACTAATCCTTTGTAATCTATTTCTTGTTAGTCTTGTCATCCTAGGGTCACAGGTGGGATACCAGACTTCACTCAAGCCCTCTGGATTATTTATTAAAAAGAGTAGGAGTCCTTTATTTATATACAAGAATATTTCTTCTTTATAAAATAATTACATATGTACAAATACATAAATACACAAATCTGTTTACACATATTCACAATTTCCTATACAATAATGCTAAATGTTCATCCCTATTAGACCCCCCACTCCTTTTTCCATAACCACCATCTGATTTTACTTAATATTTTTGCTAGAATACATTTACCATTAAACATAATTGTCTTTATTCTTTCATTCCATATAACCCATATAACATAAAATAGCACGTTATCTATTATTTTAACATACTTCTGTTCTTATAATACCTACGTTTAATCATATCCAGGTTTATTTTAACCACTTATTTTGTATCTTCAAAAAATCTTCTTTACATAGTTTTTCCCATAACTGTTTTACACTTTTACATTTCAAAAAACAAGTTCCTCAGTTTCTTCTTCTTGACAATGTAAACATATTCTATTACTTTTCTTTTTATATGGCATATTTCTTTTCACTGGTAATTTATCTATTACTAGTCTCCACAAAAGTCTTGACATTTTATTTTCTGATTACACCATTTGCTTCTAATTTTTATAGCTTTAATGTTTTCATCTGTTAGATTTCCCCATAGTCTTACATTATAATGTTTTATCATTAAAGTCTTACATGTTACTTATTGTCTATTATCTATGTATCTATTATTACTATCTTATTATATATAATTAATTTTTATTTTCTGCAAAAATATTTTTTCTTGGTAACATTTTATTTCATTTATACACACTTTTTCTCTTATACTCTTTTTGAACATACCCCAAAATGTATCATACTTATATTTATACAGTTTTACTAATAATCTCTCGTCTTTTTCATTTATCCACTTTAACACTTTGTACAAATTTAATGAAGCAGTGTATGCCAGTGGGTTAATAAACTCTAAACTTACTTCTTTATTTATATACAAAACTCTTCTTTTTTACTGGGTTTAATCTAAAACCCCATATAAATGAAAAAAAATCTGCAAAAATTCCTTTTCAAATACTGTTGGCTAGAGAAATACACTTGCTAGGTATGCTATTTTTTATCAGCACTGAATTCATCAAATAAGCCTTTTTTTCTGAATGATAATTTACATGTTCTCCAGAAAAGACATTTGCTTTATTTCTTCTATTATTTTTCCCATTGAATTCTACTTACATCTTTATTCCCAAATGTTATACCTAACAAGGAAATTTCATTAACTGTAAAATTTATATGCCTGATCTTTACTTCATCACATAAAACTTTACGTTTCTCTTTAACACCGGTCCCATCAACTCTAGACACTCATTTGTGCTAATTGTTACTTCTTTTGTCCAAATTTTGTGTTTTGCAATTATTATAATATCATCTGCATTGCATGTGTTAACAGAACTGAAATTCTTGACCCTTCAGGTGTTATATACCTCACTTCTTCATTTTGCAATTTATTTCACATACTATCACATTCATAACTAATACAAAGAGTATACAA
This sequence comes from Protopterus annectens, assembly GCF_019279795.1. NCBI lineage: Eukaryota > Metazoa > Chordata > Ceratodontiformes > Protopteridae > Protopterus > Protopterus annectens. The sequence continues at coordinate 234,732,476 of NC_056740.1, read as the reverse complement.
CTCATTGGACATCCCTGTCTTATGGCACTCTTCATGTATACCAACCATTTAAAAGTATTTTATTTTATTATTACTATATGCTGACATACATAATTTCCTAACTTCCTGACTTACATTATATTTTTTCATTATTATCCATAAGATTTCATGTCCAAATGTGTCAAATGCCTTATTAAGGTCTCCTATCATGATCCCAACTTATGTAAGTTACTTGTTGATTTAAAGTTATGGATCTATATTTACTTTGCTTTTGATATCTCATCTGGGGGCATGTTTATTAAAATCAATATAATAGCATATTTGTGAAGACATTGGCAGTTTGGTATAATTTGGGAAGGTTACTCCCATTCAGGTTCTGGTAGAGGTATTGCTTCCAAGTAGTGACAATAGGTAGGCAGTCACTAAGATTTGTTGGTAGGGTACCAGAATCAAAGAAGTGATATGACATTTTAGTTAAATTGCAATCCTTTGTATTGGGTGTGTGAGTTAGGATTATACACTGTGTAGTGTATGATGTTATTAGGTGATGATAATCCAGTGTGATATAGCCACTGTCCTACTCATTGCTAGGTTGCCAAAGCTGTGGTCATTGACATGGTTATTGTCAACTTGCCATTTGAATTAATTTATTTTGTCAATAGAGATAGATTATGGTGGTTGAACAGAAAGAGAGCAGCTGGTCAAAGATAAAAAAGCTTGTTGTCCAGAAGGTATAGATATTGTCTTATTGAAGTTTAAGGTGAGTTTTCATTAATTTATAGGACAAGAAAGGCAACCAAACTGATTATAGAGGCCAGTATGACAGGGACAAATTATACAGGTGTCAGCATTCAGGGCAGTGTTAAGTTCAAAGTAGTATGATATTAATGAGTTATTGAAATGTGTAGAAACATGTGGATCAAGAATGGACCACCGGAGGTAAATGAAACCTTAGTGAGACAGGAGTGCATATAATGAATTAACTACATGCAGAGAAGTAGATTAGTAAGTAATTAAGCAGTGTCTAATGTTTAATTTGTGCAGCTCAGTAAGTGGGAGGGGGAGTTTGGGAGACATAGAGAACAGCTCTTGAGAATCCTACAAAGACAATATCAGTGTGTAGGAGGTCCATTGCAGAATATATATGGTCAAGTCATTGACTGAAAAGCAGCTAGAATAAGGCAGCATGGAGGATATGGTATTCATCACTGATGAGGCCCTAACTTGTCAAATTATAATGAAGCTAAGTAGCTAAGGGTAACTCTAGGAGAATGGATTAGGGAGAGAGGATATTGACTGATCTGTGGCTAGAAACAAGAGTGGTAGTTCAGGGACTGAGAACAAATAAGCCTTCCAGAGTACAGACCTAAAAGAACTACAAGCCATAGGTGTGATGAATAAGAATTACAATAAAAGCGCCACAGGCCTTGAGGAAGATGCAAAAAGGTCACTTTGAGCAGTCTACCCTTTGAGGAAGATTTAACATGCACATTTTGTCTACAGTATGAGACAATCAGTTTAACAAGCTGGATCACCACATCATGAGCATGTTAATGCAGAGATATGAGGCAGTGGGGGAGTACAATGTATAAAATGCATAGGAAAAAAAAAGAAATTATAAAAGAAGAGGTCAACGAAAGATAAGGAAAAGGAGAAAAGAAAAACAGAGAAACAGAAAAGAGGATGGTTTAGTGGAAAAACTTATAGTTACAGAAGATTATGAGTACTGGAAGGTGACAAGGGAGAAAGGCTGAGAAAATGTCAGAAGAGAAGTAAGTGATACTTTGTGGATACGTTTATGTTTAGGTTAAATAAACAAAGTGGACTTGAAGGAGGAAGTATTTAGCTGAGTAAGGTAGGACTATAGCTGGAAGGAAGAATTAGAAAAGATCCACAACAGAAAATGGACCTAAAAATTCCTTATCCTTCACTGACTCCTAAGGGATGGTATAAACAGCTTCACAGCCTCCTCCCCCTTCTGTAGGAACTAGCACCAATATCCAAAAATACACCACAGCACTATACGAGCATTTATATAGATGCTTGGAATCAGGGATACCTGACATGTCTAAATCATCCTCTGCAAGGAAGAGTAAACCTGTGTAGTGGACATCTGCAATAAATAAACTCTATAACATAAGGAAAAAAATTGCTGTCCAAGACCAAGAAGGAGCAGATGCCCAATTGGAACCAATGTCTCCTTATCCTGAAAAAGCAAATAAGAGCACTAGTGAAATCCTCCAAAGCAAACTTTGAGTCCAAATTGGCCACTTTTACTAGAAACAATCTTAAGGCCTTCTTCATATATGTCCCCAACCTCAAAGGAAGCACCTAGATCTGTTCAGAACTGGTGGTCAAGGACACCACGTATACAAATGCTGTAGATATAGCAAACTTGCTGGCTGACAGATTCAGCAAAAACTTTACCCCTCTGTCCCCCCCATCAGTAAATCAGGACATCCCCAGTACCTGCCCCCTTCCCTTTATATCTAGGGAACAGGTCATCACTGCTCTATCAAAGGTAAAAAATACAGCATCCATGGGACTTGATAACATCCCAGGCTGCATCCTATGTGAACTCAGGCAGGAACTTGCAGCACTATTAAGTACCCTATTCAACCAAAGCCTGAGTACTGGCTTCATCTCAGCTGAGTGGAGGACAGCCACTGTCATCCCTTTACACAAAGGTGGTGCGTCCACCGATCTGGGAATTATAGACCCATCAGCCTAACTAGCCTGATCTGCAAGGCCATGGAATGGATTATCATGGACTTCATTAACAAAGACATTGGCAACCTCCAAACACTTGATCCCACACAGATTGGCTTCATCAAGGGGAGGTTGGGTCTGCTAAATTTTGTTGACTTCTTTGAGACAGTCACCAAAGCCATGGATGAGGGAAAGATGGTGCACACCGCCTACCTTGATCTGGCCAATGCCTTTGACACTATCCCCCACTCTGGCATAATAGATAAACTCTCTCAACCAGGCATCAATCCATATGTTACCAGATGGGTAGCAAACTGGCTCACTGATAGAACTCACAAAATAGGGGAAGCCACCTCAAGCAGTAGACTCATAACAAGTGGCATAAACCAGGGTTCAGTCTTGGAGCCTCTGTTATTTGGGATATACTTTTCTGAGGTGCAGGCCAAAACCAGTGGGCTATGGCTGACCAAGTTTGCAGATGACTGCAAGCTAGGTGCTGTCATCAGTTCCCCTAGTGATGTGGACATCCTCCAAGAGGGTCCCACTCAGACAAATGACTGGTGCCAGAAACATGGCCTCAAGCTGAATACCAAAAAATGCATCATCATCCTCTTTGGGGAGAGTGATGTCCACAGAAATTATCACACTAATAACGTCCTAAGCATGCAATCAGTCGTGAGGGATTTGGGCACCCACATTGATAGCAACCTGACTTTTGATCACCATGTTGCTTCCGTTATACGGAAAGCCTTCTACATGGCCCACCTCATAAGTAAGGGTATCTCATCCAGGGACAAGGAGGTCATAAAATCCTTGTATTCTTCCCTTATAAGGCCCATTATTGAGTACAACACCCCTTTCACATGTAGCTGGCAAAGCACATGCATCAGCTGGAGAGACCACAAAGGTTTCTCACCAGGAGAATCCAGAGCCTCAAACATCTACCATACACAGATAGGCTAAAAGCCCTATCCCTCTACACAGTTTCATACTGACTCCTCAGAAGTAACCTCTGTCTGGCATACAAGGCAATCACGGACCCCACCTTGATGCGACTGCTAAATATCCGCAAGTCAAGCTCCACTCAAGTAACCAGCATGCTCAGCCTCAACCTAGTCTGTAACATCAACAAGACTTGTTGGCGGGACAGATTTGTGTCCCAAAGACTCTCCCATCTATGGAATAGACTTCCTCTCCACATCAAGCAGAGTACCTCTTTACCCCTTTTTAAGCGCAACCTGGATAACTGGATGGGAAACAGAAACTATACCCCTGGGATTCTGCCATGCCCCTGTTGGACAGAGGCATCAGGTGCTGATTTGTCTAAAGATGGGCTAAACTCTTAGCTAGGCTTATAGGGGCCTCAAGGCCAATAACCTAGTAACCTCTTATGATCGATATTGTGTGCATTAGCATATAAGCACTGTGCATTCCATTTTTTGTATGTGGTCTGAACATTAACATGACTCATAAAAGAGATCTGCACTAATGACAGAATCCTACCACAGGTACCAGTGCATTGGAGTTACTACATGAGCAGTTCAACTTACCTAGTTATTCTCAGCAGTCAATTTTTAGTGATTGATCATGATACTTGACTCTTTATCAAAATAATAGTCATGACCTCTTATTCTTACATCAGGAGATTTACATTACACCAAACAGAGGACCAGCTCTATATGAATCCATATCTGAGTACCATTTACTTATACCTAATTAATAGCCAGTATTTTCTTGACTGCAGATGTGGCTTGGACAATCATAGACCATATCAAGATGATCTGCAGGTACCAGTACAGCTGATCTAAACATTGGTGACCACTGACACTATAGACTAATACAACTAATACAACTGTCTGCACTTTCAGTGATAACAAATACTGAAACTGTAGGACAGTAGTGACAGACACAGCATGAGATGAAGTAATACATCACCTTTGATAGTTCCCAGACCATCAGAAGAAGATACCCTGACATGCCTCATAACACAGTATTCATTGCATGCTTCTGTTGCTGTACTACATTATATGGTTGGTGTTGTGAATGTCACTGCACTACATTATATGGTTGGTATTGAGAAAATGACTGCACTAGATTAAATGGTTGGTATTTTGAATGTCATTGCACTGTTATATATTTGGTGTTGTGAATGTCACTGACTGCATTACACTATATGGTTGGTGTTGTGAATGTTACTTCACTATGTTACATATTTGGTGTTGTGAATGTCACTACACTACTCCCAGTTCTGTGAACATGGCTCCGTTTACCAACAATTTGGCACACTGTTGTGCCCTGCCTTTGGGGTTTCTGATATAGCTAAAGAAGGCCTTATAGATGTCCTTGACCTGGGACAGTAACTTTAGCTCAAATTTTGTTTTGTTGGACTTAATTAGTCCTCTTAGTTGTCTATTCAGTTTGATGAGAGTTTTCATCTTTTTTGATGTTACACTTTGTAATTTTAGCTATGATTTTTTTCTTCTGTTGTACAACCTGTTTAATTTTGGTTTCCACCAGGGTGGTTTGTTTTTTGAGTTAGTTTTGGGCTTACTTCTGGTCTGTTTCTTGTAGCTTGAATTTTTTCCCCAGCTCTCTCACCTCTTTTATACAACACAGCAGCCTCTATGCAGTCATTGATATGTTTGTACAGTGCTTCTATGAATAATTCTGCATAGGCTGCTGTGTTATCTGGGTTTGGAGGGGTGTGAAACTTTGACAAGTTATCACTAAATAAAAGGTAATTTGCCCTGGAGTACTTTCTAACTTTTACAGGGTTTGTTTGAATTACAGAATTGATTCTTATTTTTAAGGAGATTGTTTTGTGGTCTAACCTTAGCAGAGAAGATACAGTTCTGGGGAGTGCAGTTCTCCCCCATACTTGTGAGTAGCTGGGCCATTATGTTTGTACCACAAGTAGGCATGTGCACTAAATGGTCCAGGGTTTTGTGTTTACAAAGTTTAGGAATCTCTGCATCTGCAAATTTGGGGTCATGTAGGATTCCCAGTTTATAGAGGAATGATTAAAGTCCCTTATGAGTATGGCATTTGGTGGAATGATGAATGTCTCCAATAGTTCTAAGTATGAGCTATGGCTTTTATGGGATCTGGAGGGTGACCTATAGTTAGGATAGGGTATGGGACTTTGTCTATGATAACCTGGACATGGAGGAACTTCAGTGCATTGCCCTGTTTAACAATCTTGAACTATGCTTGTTATTGATGTAAGTCAAGATGCTTCCACCTTTAGTCCCTGTCTGTGCAATTGCTGGTCTAAATGTATAGAAGGCACTGGATGTAACGTGTGTGTTTCTGGCAAACAGATTATTATTAAGAGTGCTTGTATGCAAAAGGTTTGCCTCCAGAGATATGTTGTATGTACATCTCCCACATACTGTATTTGCTTCTTTGAAATTGTATATCCATGATGTCAGAACTCTTACTGATCAAACTACAAGGTTGTGGTGCATGAACAGTTAATAGTGGATTGATTAATGGTTCTTTTGGGACTAGAGACAAAGTAGCCTATATGTAATACTAAATTCAAGAGGCAGTTCTCATCAGCATGCAAACTAACTGCTCTGTGCTACTCAATGCACAAAGTAGTTCCTCTACACTCACCAAGTTCATAGGTTCATAGGTTCATAGGTAAGTACTAGGCTATCTGCCCAAGGGCATCTATAAGCCTAGCCAGAATGTGTTGACTTTTGCCACATCCTTAGATTAGTTCCCTGTGCCTCGGTCCAGCAGAGCCATTAGTTCCCTGTGCCTCTGTCCAGCAGAGCCACTGCAGTGATCCCCGGGGTAAATTTTCTGTTTCCCATCAACTCGTCAAGGTTTCTCTTAAAGAGTGTTAGTGAGGGGCTCTGCCTAATGTAGATTGGAATTCTGTTCCAAAGCATGGGGACTCTCTGGGACAGGAATCTATCCCTTCAGCACATCCTATTTATCGTTGTGGTGAGGTTTAGATCCCTAGAGCGTGTGGCTCTTGGAGATTTTTTTTTTTTTAGGTGGAGCATGTCCATCAATTCTGGGTTGGACATGGCCTTGTATGTCAGGCACAGATCACATCTGAGTAAGCGGTATGCAACCGAGTACAGCTGGAGATTCTTCAGTCAGGCTCCATAGGGTATATGTTTGAGGTACTTCTGTGGTCTTTCCAGCTGTTGCAGGTGTCTTGTAAGGTACATCCCAAATGGGGCATTTTAATCTATGATGGGTCTGATGAGTGATGAGTAGAGGGGCACAATAACCACTTTTGTTCTAGATGTGAACCCTTTTGTGATTAGGTGGGCCATATAGAAGGATTTTCTAACCACCTTGGCAATATGATTATCAAAGGAGAGATTACTATCTACTTGGGACCCCAGATCCCTTATTACATTTTCTGTATTTAGGGGACTACCACATATGTGGTAGTTCGCGGGTACTTTGTTTTTCCGAAACGGGATGACTATGCACTTTTTGGCATTTAGCTTGAGGCCATGATTTTGACACTAGGTATCTGTCTCAGTGAGACCCTTCTGGAAGATGTCTGTATCAGCTGGAGAGTCAGTTATGGCCTCCAGTTTGCAGTCATCTGCGAACTTGGTCAACCATAGTTCTCCTGTGCTTGCCTGTACCTCTGAGAAGTTTATACAAAACAGGAGGGGTCCCAGGACTGAGCCCTGGTGGACACCACTTGTAACTGGTTTATAATCAGACCGAGAGCCTGCAACTCTCACTGTGTAGGTTCTATCCATGAGCCAGCCATCTTGTGATGTAGGGGTTTATGTTCAGGCTGGTGAGCTTGTCTATAATACCAGAATGGGGAATGGTGTCAAAAGCATTTGCAAGGTCTAGGTAGGCTGTGTGGACCTCCTTTCCCTCGTCTAAAGCCTTGGTAACTGTCTCAAAGATGTCCACCAGGTTTAGGAAGCATGATGTTCTCTTAACAAAGCCATACTGGGTAGGGTCCAGTGTTTGGAGGTTCCCAATGTCTCTGTTAATGAATTCCATGATGATGTGCTCCATAGCCTTGCAGACCAGGCTAGTCAGGCTTATAGGGCAATAGTTCGCGGGATCCATTGTGGCTTCACCTTTGTGGAGTGGGAATTTTGTTGCTGTGTGCCACTCTATGGGTACGTAGCCTGTAGAGAGGCCGAGTTTGAACAGTGTGTTTAGGTGAGGTTACTAGTAAAAGAGGATGTTTTATGGGGAAAATTTGTTTTATAAGTGTGTTGTCTATACAGGGCACTACTGACCACTACTGCAAGATGGGCAGAGGCATGCAAATGCTCCAAATTTATACAGGAATTTAAGACACAGGAAACTGGCTTCTAAGTCCAATGTCCATTGAAACTACTAAATAAAAATAAATTAAAAAATAACTACACTTACAGCTTTCATATTTGTTTCCTACCTCCTACATATCAGGCTACCCCCTACTGCCACTAGATGGACTGTCCCTGTTCTCCTAATGTAAAAACACAAAAAAAAAATTCCTAGAGAGTATAATGCTACTACAAAACCACTTAAACAAATACTGATATAGGCTGATTTCAAGTATTAGGGGACTTTAAACTGATTTAAAGTGCAAAATCAACAAATAAAGCAAAAATAAAACAGTAGCACTTTAAAACAGTTAACTAAAGTGCAAGTTAATAAAATGAATCTTATCTGCCAAGAAATGGAACAGGATTAATTCAGGGGGGTCTATATCACTTCAGCAAAGTGACAGTTCAGCAAACAACATTTCATCAGAAATGCAATGTCATTCATCAAAATCCACTCTTGTGGGGGGTCTACACCTTTACACCCCCTGTTAATAATATATACTAACTCCGAGATCACACTACAGTGAGGAAACAGCAAATTTCCCAATCCTCACTGTACCACAATCTCAGTATGAACAGTTCAACGAATGGCATGTTCCATGTAAGTGAACTGAAAATTCCGTTCACTAAAATTAATTTTCTCTGGAGTGATACAGACCCAATTCAGGACCCTCTTAGAGTGTGGCATGGATGTCAGGCAGATGGGATAATTGAGAAGCAGAAATGAGCAAGAGACAAGTTAGAGCAATACTGGTGTGATGGCTGAACACTCGGTGTTATGGATCTATGGAAAACAATGGGTAGGAAAAGTACCTAAATAGCTTACACAACAGACAACAGCAAAGAAAAATGCAAAGGATGGACTTTGGAAGTCAGATTGCCATAAGGAGTGCAGTGCAGAATCGCAGTCTTTTAAAACCACAAGAAAAGGCTAAGATAGTTTGGGAAAAAATCAAGATGCCAGAAGCAGGCTAGGCAAAGAGGGATTTACTCAAAATATGAGATGTAGCCCTATGACCCTTGAGCTAGAAGTCAGTGACCCCAGGTAGGTTGCAATTTTAGAAATATTAGCTTAATATCTCAGTGGAGGGTGGGGCAGATACAAAGAAAAGAGAAACAGAACGGCACTGGAATGCAAATTTGAGCAGGTAAATGATAAGCAGAATATAAGACTAGCAGCAAAACTGGAATATAAAGAGTTGTAAAAGTAATGAAGCACCAGTCCTGGAGCAGAATATATAATACTCTCATTACTGCAATTCTACCACATAAATTTACCAGTAACACTGTTTATGTTAAAAATGCAGTAATAAATGACTAAATGAGGCTGAAATCTGGCTGGAGCTCACATTTCTGCCACAACTGCAAATGAAAATACAAGACTAATGCCCCAGACAGTGTTCAAAATAGAAACAGCTGGCTTTTTCAAGTAGTTTTGAAAGTAGTTCTACTTATGGCAATAGAAGTGCAGTGTAATGTATAAACACAATCTCCCAATAACCACAAATGCAGCTACAAGACTAATGTCCCAAAACAAACAAAAAAAATGCAAATGGAGGCTGCACATAAGTAGGAAACCAACCATTCTCCATGGTATGAGCAGTCAAGATATAGGTAACACAAAACTTCCTGCCCAGCTCTTCTAATGTCCAAGTTTGCTTTCTCAGACTTGTGTCTCCTGGATCTCAGTCAACAATCCTTCCCTCTGCACCACAACGCAACTTAGTCATTAATAATAAATGATGGTGACATTAAATGTTAATTGCAGCTACTGTGATGTGGTCATTTTTCTTCATTTCAGGTTCTGGAAAAAGTATGCTTGTGTTGGGTGGGAGGAGTTGCAGTATGTTTCTGGTAAGAAACCCAAGCTCTCCTTTTCATAATGACAAGGCATGAAAGCTTTAAAAAGCAGAATTCCTGTACAGTAGCTGACTCTTTTTCAGCTGAAACACAAGAAGTCTTACTAGTATTCATAATGATCTTTATGTCAGTATACAAAGCTATCATAATGACATATGTAATAACCTGATCCTGAAATACATCTCAGAGCCCTCTCAAAGGAAAATAACCCACTTCACTTAAAATGTCAAAGAAACACATAAAGAATTACTGACATAATTTATCAAAATCAGTGTTTTTGTGTTAACAAGATAGCACATTAAGGTTCAGTGTATTCTTTCATGCAGGCACATGCCCAATATTAAATGACTTCCTCAAAAGTCATACAGTCTGCAAGTTGAAACTGAGGACTATACTAGAATATTCCGTAACAGCTCATAGCTGTAACCACTTCAGCTGAGCTATCAAATGTACCATTTATCACTGTACTAACTGGGCAATAAACAACATTAAATGGTAATTCTAAATTTGTCATTAAATGGTAAGTGTCCTGCTGGGTTTCTTCATTAGTTCACATAAAGAAATTAGATAATGTTAGCTAGTTTTGCCAAATATTTATTTTATAATTAATCCCTTTAGCTTTGAAATCAAGCCATAGCATTAGCTCTGTACTGTGAAAGATATTTGGGACAGCTGCATCTCGTAAGTCTATAAGCCTTATGCCATTTAAATTAGTGCTGAACCTTTTTGCTGAACTTGAAAACTAAACATGTTTTCTAAGGTCAGAACACTTTTCCTGTTGTTAATAACCCCCCACATCTTATTTTTACTTTCAGAAATGATGCCATATGTTGGCTCATACTTACAGCCCAGACTGTTTCTCTAAAACAGAATAGCCTCAGGTGGAATATTTGCAGTTTCTAATAAGGTCTAGCTAGAAACTGGGAGCTTAAGAGGCCCAAAGAAACTCATACTACTGCAACATTTTCAGAGAACAGCTTTTGCTATAATCAGCTTAAAGAGCCACGTCAGTTTTCAGTTCACAGATCTGATGCTCCGTCTGGACTCAAGCAGTACAAAAAAAGTAGGGAAAGACACAGGTAATAATACGTACTCATGGGGGAAGGCAAGGATAACCTATGGCTGTTAAAACCATCTTCAGTATTTTGTTTTCCTACAGACAAAGATTAAGCTAATTTTTTGAGATGAGCTTTAAACAAGAACAAGAACGTTTAATTCTACATTACTTCATTTGCTATTTAACTATTTTTTTCTGTGATTCTTTCTACAATCAGTCTTTTGTTTTATTATTGCACAGCAATGAACAGTAGTACTGGTCTACATTTTCTGTAAATGACAAAGCTTCTTTTGTAAACAGTCCAAGCCAAAACCATGTTGACAGAATTCCTCCCCTCGATTCAAATACTCACTTTTCATCATCTCAGATTAAGTATGGCTTGTACAAATGATATGCAGAACATCAGGAAGGAAACTATTTAACAGTTTTTATTATATACTTGTTAAAAGAAATGATCCATTTTTGTCTGCATTTACTACACCAAGACCACACTTCCCTTCCTTCAAGTCACCCAGGCCTGTAATACCATTTCTTAGGGCTCCTTTGTTTTAAGTAGCTCCTTGGCTTAGAAAATGTACAGGGCTAAGAATAACAAATCTTCAGCTGGGTAAAGCAGCTGCTCACTGTAGGTAGAACTGTGCCAAACAGCCAAATGATGGTATGTGGGTACCACCAACTCTAACCTGGCATATCACTGTAGTGCTAGGAAACATTTACTCCTTTGTACAGAGCTGGTCTCAGCATCTTTTCAACCCTGACAGCTATTTTGACTTGAATTGCTGCACAGGAGTGCCACATCACAAAAGAAAGTAGTATACCCTACTACTCTGCAGTTGATGGATGCAGTTGTTTAGGTGGTCTAATATTTTTACAAGTCCACTAATTATTTAGGTTTGTTCCTGAAACAGAACCATTCATGCAATACAATATTGCGATACAAAGGTGTCATTGAGCTTGGTCATGTAGCTAGTTATGTTGCCTGGTGTCTTTCTTGGTGTTATTTATACCAGGGCATTTGGAAGGTCTTACATGAGTGAGCACTGGACTTTTCTTTAAAATACCACCGCTTGTCCAGCTAGCCTTGTTGTACATTGGCACACAGCTGTGACTGCTTGGCATATATGTGAAATTGTTCAATACTTCTTTTAACTTATTTTTAAGTGCATTGTGAAAGATGATGAATAAAACAGTAATAAACATAAAACCCAATATGCATAATAAAAATAATAATGCAATAATGCAGTAATATAGTTAGCTTACCAATATCATTGTAACATGTTTGTGGAAATGATGGGACGTACATATGCCCTCCTTTTTCATTGATTTCAAGGTAGATTAAAACCTTATTGAAGGGAAATATACTGGTAACACAGAACATGTACTGAACATGGCCGGGATTCATTAATCCTCCGTGTAAGACTAAATAAGTCTTACTCGGAAACTGCAGCCTAAGAGGATGACATCAGCGCACCATGCATATTCTTGAGTGCGCGCTGACTCAACTCTAAGGCTAACATGGAGCATGCACGAGTGCAGGGGGCGTATCAGACTGCCAAGCAGTCCAAAAATCCACGCTCCTGCAAGTCCCTCTATCTGCAAATGTCAACTGAAATGAGCAAGTCCGCTCAAATGTGTACATATCCAACACTACACTCCCCCACATTCTAAATCCCTGTACAATTCTAAAATGTAAAACTTTCCTTTTTTCTTTATTATTCCCGATATAGCTGCCTGTGGTTGCGTGGGTTTGCCTATTGCTTAGCTACAGTTAGCAGTTTAGAGATCAAAGAGGATAAAAAGAAACTTATATGCAAATTAAGCCAAATAACAGTAGCATAGTGGTAGAGCCTTCGCACAAAGAGGAGGCATTCCCGGTTCGAGTCCCACCACTCCCCTTTCTATTTTCTGTAGGAAACTGGTATAGAAAAATAATTCCTGACATTTATCTTTAATATTTTAGTAAAAAGCATTGAAATGGCCTATGTAGTAGTGAACAATATTATATATATATATATATATATATATATATATATATATATATATATATATATATAAGAATGTGAATTGGTTATGCATACTGATGAATGCATAAGTAACATATCTTAAGCAATGTGAAGCACTGCTAAGCAAAGTTTACCAGTATTAAGCACATTTAAGTATAAATACTCATAGCTTAGCACTGCTTTAACTAGCGCAATGGCTTTGCGCAGACCTGCACATCGTGCCAACTAGCGCAAACAAAACATGTTTGCGCATAGCTGCGTACCGTGCTAACTAGCGCAACGTCGGGCAACATACAGCACCATAGAGCAACGTAGAGCAATGTTGGGCAAAGTTGAGCAAAGTCGGCTAAACACAGCCACACCCCCTAGCCGGTCTGGCCAGTAGTAAAATAAAAAGCAATGACAGGCCTCAAACCCGGGATACTGTGCACCATAATCACAGTACTGAACCACTAAGCCATGACAGCTTTTGATATTCATGCACTGTCAACACAAATATACATATTAATGAAAGTTTACCCAGTGCTAAGCAGGTGTGCTTTTACCTGAGAATTTTCAAAACCAGACAATCACAAATAAGTGCGGGAAATGAGGCATATTTAAGCTCCATAGGCGGGAATACTTACCATAACTGGTTGTAGCTCCCATCTGCAGGCAGCATGGCTGGTGTTGGAGAGGGTTCTCGCTTCCAAGCGCAACGGTGGGGCATTGAGGAGTCAAAAGTGATGGTTTGGCTCCTCTTCCATAATCATGATGCCAGACTCCTGCTGTGCCAGTTCCAGGGCACTGAATACAAAGCAGAAGCCTGGAACCATCTCTCACATGATCTCACCAGTGCCACAGGTGTCCCTCGGACTGGTGAGCAGGTCAGACACCACTACTCAGACCTGAAGAGATGCAAGGAGGACTGACTGAACCAGTGGATACAGGAGGCCCATGGGATGGAAAATGCCCCACTACTGAGTAGGTAGCCATGGAATGAATTATGTAAGAAATGCTATCGTAGTCTATATTATGGATAGGTATTGTCAATATCACTTCATTTACTTCACAGTTGCAGGTGTCCATGCTGCGAATCAGCAAGCCTATGCAGATAGGCTGCTAAGGCTGCGCCACCAGGCAGGTTAGTAATTATTCTGCATGTATTGTTGTATAAAATAAGTGAGTGAGCCTGAAAAAAAGTGTTGTAGTCCAATAATAAATGTATAATAAGTCTTGAATAACATCTCTGCATGTACTGTTATATAAAATAAGTGAAAGAGTCTAAAAAAGAGTGTTGTAACCGATTAATAAAGGTATAATACTTCTTGAATGATTCTTCTGCATGCACTGATATATCAAATAAATGAGAGAGCCTCTAGAAAAGTGTGCAATGTAATTAATAAAGGTATAATTCCTGGAGTGTGTCCGTGTCACTTTCTTCAAAATGTTGTTGTACTCTTGCATTATAGAAATAGTACTGTTGTATTAAGTGCTGTCAACCCACACTTGGGTAGGCCCATAGAAAGTGGATGAAGGGAGTGCCAGTAGCTGTTAAGCTTATATACAGTCCTCAACTGTTGGTTCATGACTGGCATGTATAGGTAAACTGGCACATGAGTAGCTTGTTATTGTGTTCCCCAGAAATGTCAGTGTGCTGCTAGAAATGTAGGGGGCTGTTAAAATATAACTGATAATGTCACCTGAACACATCCAGATATGTAGATATATAAATATAAATAAAATATATAAATACGTAGCAGTAACATCTGCATCCTGGACAGTTTGTATGTTATATACAGGTCAGGTATATAAGGAACTAGCAAAACCCATTTCACAATTTAACGGACATTGCCTAGTGTAATAAGACATGTAGGGGATATATATACCTGCAGTCAATAGGAATGTAGTGTAAACTATAAGTACATATAAGTTGTTAATGGAGGTATCTTTTTACACCCTACTGTATGTGCATAAACAATGCAATTCCACACCTCAATGGGTATGTCTAATCTCAAAACATTTGTTGGGACATATATCCTATTGGTTTATAAATATCTGCATTTACTTTGATGCATGTGCCCTGTTCAAATACCACAATCTTGGTGGCCTGTTGCCACCAATCAATCCTGCATGCTGTTGGAATGTCCACTGTTGTTCTGTATATGCATGTGTTATGCTTGCTGTTCAACTGTTGGAACTCTGGTGTGTTGGATTAATGGGAATATTACTGCATGCTGTTACAACTAATTTGGAATGCTGTTGGCTGTTACCAACCCATATTGTCATTAAATCCTCCTAAACATAGAACGTATGGGAAGGCTGGTCCCAGTGGACCCACCTGTCCCACCTGTCCCACCTCAGCTGGCGATGTCACCTGGCACCAGTAGGTCCGGTGCCCAGCCCGGGACCTCCTCCTCTGTTGGCCCTGTGCCACCTTCGGGTGGAAGCGCTGCAGGGGATGCAAGCGTGGCTGGAGGAGGGCCACCTATCACCCTCCGAACGGTCTGGGCTGTGGTGTGTAAGCAGATCGAGCGTTCAGTCGCTGATCCTCTATGCCAGCTTGAGGCACATGTGGCCTGACTCACGGGTGAGCCTGCCCCTCCTATGCAGCCCCCAGCACAGCCACCCTCTGGGCTGTGAAGGTGCAGTGGTGACTGCCCATGGGTGGGGATCTCAGTTCTACTGCTGCCATCTGTGGGCTCATGGGCTTGTGATTTCCAAACATCCTTCCCCGTCAATGTTGTTCACCCACCACATGTCATATTCCGCCCCTGTATGCATCTTGTTTGTCTTGTCTGTTTACTTCCCCAACCTACCTCCCTAAATATACCTACTTCCCCTACCCCACATTCCACTCTCACCTGAAAAAAAAGGGCAATCTGCTCCCAAAAAAAAATTATGCCCCATACATAGCTGCCCATTTTGCACACATGTCTGATGGACACATAAACTGATATTTAATTGGCAGTACAACATACTTTGTTGTCCTCACCCCTCTCTCAGTGGTGGAAGGTTTCAAATTTCCCTCCAAATTACTAGCATATGCACAGCTGTTGCTGTTAAAGAAATGGGCAGCTATGGACCTTCCCTACACCCGTCCTGCACATCCCGAGCTGTTTTCCCTACTGTCTTTCCCTCTTTGTGCCCCTTTTTCACCACTTTCCTATCTCCCCATTTTCTTTTCTTTCAAAGAGAAATGAGCGCGGGGGTTAGTGGGAGTAAGCACTTTTAAGCAGTAGTTAGCGGGTTTGCGTGAGTGTGCGCTTGTGTGCGCTTAGCTAAGTATTGCTAAGATTAGTGCAAACCCACGCAAACCCACTTACAACTGCTTAAAAGTGCCTTAGACACCCTACATGTGAGGGCCCCTGCTCTGCTCAGCAGCAAAATAAAACACCACTGTCAGTCTCGAACCCCGGACCTTGGACACACTAGACTGCATGAAGTACCACTAAGCCACAGTAAATATACAGCAGATTGTTGCTGAAATATGTATATCATGCATCACAATGAGTGAATGTAAAGGAAAGATAGGAATGCCATAACACAAAACCTGTTCTGTGGAACTTTACCAGCAGTTGTTGTGGAATTGCATTACATGACTGTGATAACAGAACCAGACATTCTAGCAGTAAATAATGTTACAGCAGCACTTTACAACCCCCACACAGCATCATAGCAGGACAATCCCCACCCAAACGTACAAAATACCTATGTGTTCAGGGTCCAGCAAGGATGTAGGTAGGCATACTCAGTACTGGAATTGTCCAGTTTCCATGAGCATCCTGTGCTAATGTCAACAATAAAAAAGCACCAACTGTGCAGAAGTGAGTACATTAATATTCACAGTATAGCAGTTCACAAACAGTTCATGTGCCAAATGAATACATTTCAATAACTACGTATGTATGGCAGCTAAATGTATAAGCAGAAAAGAAACAACATACTCCCATGTATCTTGTGTTAGCATTTGTAGGGGTGAGTACAATTCTACACTGACAACTGTGTACTGGAAGTGGCAACATTCAGGTCTGAGTACAACATTCAAATCACTGGCTACACCCCTAGCTTCAGATATAAGAAGTATACCAACCTTCTGACTTACACAACGGTGTCCACAGCAAACAAGCATGGGCCCTACTTTGGAAAACTGAAAGGGCTACGCCTACCTGACCTAGCAATTTATAGCATTTGGTTGCTATGACAGTGAGTACTGCAATTACCACACAGCAGGCTGCATGCAATTACCAAATGGTGGCCACCAATTGGTGCAGAGGCCATCACATGCATATGTGCAGACACCTATAAAAGCAGGCTGTACTTGCTGTCCACACATGCAATCATTTCATTGCAGCTACGGAGAGAGAGAGAGAGAGAGAGAGAGAGTAAGAGAGAGAGAGAGACACACAGGCAGACAGACAGGCAGACAGACACCGACAGCTACAACAAGAGCAACAGCAACAGAAAAAAAAAACAAAAAAAAGATATTAAAAAATATATTAACAAAAAAAAAATTATACAAAACACACGGAACTGACAAATACAAACATATACAAAGGAAAGGTATGTAACAGATATGTATTTACTGGCATGTAGTAGATGTTTTTGAAAAGTACTCTACATACTTTGAATCATCCATATGTGGCAGCAGTACATATCTATGCACAGATGCCCTCCATAACTACTGCCATGGAGAAATCAGTGTGTAGCTGCGTGCAGTGGGATATGGCTGTGACATATGTAGTTCAGCAGTAAATGTCAAACATTTGATCCATGTTAAAAGTGTTCTGTACAGTAGTGTGTACAGTGACTGTTTGGGGGAGTAGCGAATACAGTTATATAAACATGGATGTGACAGAGTAACAAATGCATGATAGTCATATTAACGTGTAGCTTAGCATTGGCAACAGCTGTACCAGGCTAGTATGCTAATCTAGCATTTGCAGCTGTATATACACCCTCTAATATTACTGTGTGCTCACATGTGACACCTGTTCATGTTGCAGCAAGGCCCAACAGGTCAGCCGTGAGGTCCACGGACTTACAACAATGTGGACCGTGTGTGTGTATGGCACACACATACGGAGAGATCAGTCTGTATCAGATATATTAGCATCTGTACATGTGCATAGAGCAAGGGATGTACTGCAACTGTTTGTAAAGGGTGGACATATATATGTTGGTGAAGGTTGTTATGTGCATATTTCTATGTAGGTTGTAGTGTGTGGCAAACAAGACAGCACACAGTGCTGGTATATGACATGTGGTGGTTAAACGTTGTGGGTATGATTTGTCAGGTTTGCAGTGTTGCAGCCAGTAAGGCTTGCTAAAGCTACATGGGCTGAGAACACCTTCAATGCATTCCGCACAACACTGTGCAATATTATTACATAACTGTATACCTCACAACCTTCGCATAATTGATATTCCCACCATGAAAGGTGGACTGTATATGTGCCTATATGTATATCTATATGTACACCAATGGATGTTAATATGTATGTGTATATATACATATATATATATATATATATATATATATATATATATATATATAGAGAGAGAGAGAGAGAGAGAGACAGGGTCATATTTACTGTGACAGATGCCTGTTGACAAAGCCATGGACTCAAGCTCAATGTTGAAACTGCATTGGCATCCCTTCTGGCAAAACCTCCGTACCCATGAACTACCACATAGGTGGTAGTCTACTTAGCACTGAAAGTGTGATAAGAGACCATGGGACACAGGTGGACAGTAGTCTCCCCTTTGATAATCACAGTGCCACACTAGTCATGTAATCTGTCTACGTGGCACACCTCCTCACAAAAGGTGTGTCATCCAGGGAAATATAGGTCAGTGTTCCCCTCTACTCATCACACATAAAACCCATTATAGAGTACAATGCCCCATGTGGTATGTACCTCACAAGACATCTACAGCAACTGGAAAGACCACAGACATACCTCACAAAGAGTAATACCAGCCTCAAACAGATGCCCTATGCAGACCGTCTCACAAAACCACTGCTAGACTGTGTTGCATACCGCCTACCCAGAGGTGACCACTGCCTAACATACAAAGCTATGTCAAACCCAGAGCTGTTGGACATGCTCCACATAAACAGATCACAATCCCTACCAGCTACATGCTCTAGGGACCTAAACCTTGTCACCTCAATAGACAGAACATGCTGGAGGGATAGATTCCTGTCTCAGAGACATCCCATACTCTGGAACAAACCACCTATCAATAGCAAACCAAGCTCCTCATTAGCAGTCGTCATGAATAATCCTGATGATTGGATGGGAGATAGGAAATACACATTGGGAATCACCTCTGTGGCTCTGCTGGACAGGGGCATGTGAAATTAGATTACATGTGTGTCAAAGGCCAGGGTAGCATATGGCTAGGCTTCTACAGGCCCTGGGGCCAATAGCCTATTACCTACCTATGAACCGATACACACCCACACGTACTTGTTGCAATAATTGCTATATGAGGTTGACTGAGTGTAATGGTGAAAGTGTTGGTGAATGTGTCGTGGTTCTGTCAATGTGTGATAGCTTAGTGGGAAACTGTTTCCGTCATGCTATTTTGTGTCCTAGCTCTGATCCCAGCAAAATATGTGTATACTATTGCTAGGCAGAAAAAGCAGTATGGCATACAGTCTGACGTAGTCCCTTGGTGTGGACTGGGGTGTGCCTTTGTAGGCTAAAGCAGTACATGTATGCTTATTGATTGGTATTGCTGGTGAATCCAAATCCCGTATGAACTGTAGTACTACCTGAAGCTGTATACCTAAAAAGCACAGTATGGTGTATGTCCACATAGCTTGGAAACACTGTTATGTGTGTTCCCTGTAGTCCTCACAGATTACATACCTCAGGCATAATGTTTTGTAAGTACTGACACACAGTACTGTATGGTACACAGGTAAAGCTCATCTGTGTTGCCATACCTTTGTGTCTTGTATGTATGTGTGATGTGTGTGTGGGTATGCCTGTAACATGCCCTTGGTCATATGTGTGTTACAGGATATAAGTGCGTATCTAGCAACATGTATAGTCTAGTACAGCAGTATGCCACCTATACTAACAAATGTGCACATATGTTTGGCAGGGGTTTGCCACCAACAACTAGTGTGGTATACCCGTAATACTGTAACTGGACTTTACAATCATTGCAATGGATGACATATTTCATTATGCATTAGCTTGATATATACCTTCTGTGGCTAGGTGGTGCATTGTGTCACATACAGTGCGACATATACTGTTGTAGTCTTACAGTTGTGGTATGAGCACTGATATGTGGTATTGAAAGTGTGTATCCACTGACAGCCAATAGGTTGCTATATATGGCAGTTCAGTGATATCTGTACTTTAGTTAAGTGTGCCACATGACTGGCTCACACATATTGTTTCATTGTCTTCCAGGGTCATGGCTCACCATCGCAATCTGACATACAGCCCAGCTGAGGATGAGCAGATCACAACCAGCTTGGTTCAGCACTATGCCTTGCTATTCTCAAGAACCAGCCAGGACCAGCATGAGCGGACTGCACTGTGGCAAGATGTTGTCCATCGGGTAAATGACATAGGCATGCATAACCGGACATATGAGCAGGTACACCATCACTGCAGTGATTTACTTAGACATGTCTGGCAGCATGCGTCTGATGTCTGTAGAAAACAGCTTGCCACAGGTGGTGGGGTAGCCATCCACCCCCCCTCACCAGAGTGGAGGAGCTGCTCCTCAGCCTGGTGGCTCCTGGCCAACAACAACAACAGCAAACATGTATCATCATGGAGGCCGGAGGCACCCAGCGAGGTGACATGGAGCGTGCAGGTAACATGGCATATCTGTAGACTACTGTTACCTCTATTGGTAGATCATGCATATGTGAGATGTGTACTGTGTAGTTAGAAGATGTGGAGCCTGGTGTTGTGCAATACTGATAATTTGGAACATAATCTGTAGGCCTGTGACTGTCAACTGTTGTACTACTGTAAGATTGCAAACCCACAGTAGCAATGCCAAAGTTGTTGCCACTGACAAACTGTCTCATATCCTTGTAGGTCCCTCTGGTGTGACAGCAAGGCAGCAGACCCATGCTGGTGAGTGTGTTCTACATTTAATATTGCATGATATATGTGCATGATATAGGTGAGGTGTAGAACATGTACATGTAACACACCTACGCATAATGCATGCTGTGCATGTTTGCTGTGAGACTATGCACATCCCAGTAACGTATGTAGCTGCCTCAAACACATGCAATACACAGAGCATCCCACACAATTGTGGCAAAACTGTAGTGTCTATACACATGCACACAACATACAAAACATTGTCATATGCAGTACACATTAATATGCTGCACATGATGTATTCAGACACCTGCTGTAAGGTCACACTCCAGTATCCCAAATGTCATCCACACAGCACACATAATATACCTAAGGGGTAGGGGCCTATCATGGGGCTGTGCGACACTCTGCAACACATAACACATTCATGTTAGGCAATGCTCCCTGTTGGGCACCTTACAAACCCATGTAACAACTGGTTGTGAAATGGTGAATGTAGCCATGGTACTGCAGTTCAGGTACAGCATGCTAGGTGCCGGTCTGGCACACATTAGTAGCCTTGAGTGACCACATGATGCTGCATGATGCTGGCTCATGGTACTACACCCCATCCAGTTACAGTAAGCACAGTACTACACATAGCACTCATTGCTATGCACCTCACTGTTGTGTGTGTGCAAACATATGCACCTATACACAATATGCATAGCAATCACCATTTGTACAAAGTGACACATATATGTCTTGTAATGCTATGGCGTGTATAGGTCACATGACACACATTGGGTATGTGTGATGATTAATGTTGCAGTTGTGTTGTAGCATGCTATGTCATGGCTGGCACTGGCATGTACACAATATGTCCTACACTCACCATAACCACTGTACAATGGCTATGTTGAGCAATGGTATTCCATCAGGTATACATGCACCACTCATCCTGTGTGTATACATAGCATGCATGTGCTAAACTTGTGTCCACAATTATCTACTAAAGACACAGATGGTCTAATCAGAAATGGATATCTATGTGACACACAGATACACATGCAGCCATGGTATGTATACCTGTGAGTGATGGTGCACAGGACATTGCAGAGCTTTCAATACTTGCACAGCAATGTTGTGTCCATGTACACATTGCTTTCCTGGGTGAGGCCAATCACTGAACAACAACACACATGCATCAGAGCCATGTATACTGTTATTATCAAGGGCTGTCTACACCCGCACTGCATGATGTTGAGCAACACACGTCATGCATGCTGACACGTGTGATATGACTGTTTAGCTTGTGATACTTTACCCCACCATCAACCGCTATTTAGTATGTTCTGGATTGCTGGTGGTGTGTGTGTGTGTGTGTGTGTGTGTGTGTGTGTGTGTGTGTGTGTGTGTGTCTGTTTAAGTGAGGTGTGTATTTGTGTGCATGTGTTCATGTGTGCATGTGTGCATCTGTTCATGTGTACGTGTGTTCCGACATCATGTACAGGTCATAAAGTGTGTTTCCTGTCTTCCTCTCACAGGTGCTGAGGTTGGGCTGGTTCACTGCAGCAGGGAACCTGATGTCACTGAGCAAAATAGTGATGATGAGGATAGGTGTGTTGAGGCACAGGCATGTTAGCCAGGGTCTGTCATTGGGCCACCAATCGACAGAACACAATTTTCCACCCCATCCATGCACGCAATCATACTGCAAGTACATCCATCACCAATGCCCTTAGCTGAGGGACAGTGTACAGTCAGCATTGGCCAGGACAGTGTGGTATCTATGGCACATGCATCCCAACACAGCAGCCATACCCAGATGTCTGGAAGGGTTCTCGTCGGAGCACTGCTGCTCATCATGCCCCTGGCAGACGTGCCACAGGTCTTACAACCTCACGCATGTTCCAGGCTGTCATGGAGGCACAGGCACATATGGAACGGTACACCAGACAGGGACTAAGGGCACAGAGGGCACATAACACAGCTGTAATTGACAGTATCCGTGACCTAGCAGGTGCCATACGTAATTACACTGAGGTCACTGATAGACATTGGGGTGAGACATTAGATGTCCTCCCAATGTCATGTCCATGTGTCAGGACAGTGCAGGATGGTTGAGATGTCAATGTGGATGTATGCCAACAACATCAGCAGCTGGCAGCTGCCGCGGACATCCCTCAAGTCACAGCTGCTCCGGTAGTGTCAGTACCAGCCCCAACAATGTTGGGGGTGGGCTGTCCATAGACCATCCTAGAAGTCCACGTGCACATGGCTCTGGACAGTCCCAGCACGGATCTGGGTCCAGTGTACATCTGTCCACCTCTGAGGATAGTACCCAGTCTGGCATAGTACCTGATACTGTCAGTAGCACACCTGCCAGGCACAGGTACCATGTCCATGGCCAGAGACAGTGATCTGTAAAGCCTGGCAGGTACAGTCTGTGGCTGTCCCACAAATCCCCATATATGGCAGTCACATGTTGCAACTGTGTGCATGCAGACACATACACACATAAAACAGACAACTAGGGCTAACACATACCCACACACATTACAACATTGGCCCATAGCAGTACTCTTGGCCCTCACACACACACACACACACACACACACACACACACACACACACACACACATACATGTTGATTGTATGGCTCAGTGTAGGCCTCTGGCAAATCAACAACACACCCTGTGCATATGATGAAACCTGTGCCACCTCCTGTCATCTGTAACATTGATGCAGGAACACGCTACCATGGTGCTGATGCACAGGATGACTTTACAGCAGTATAGCAATGTTAGCATGTTGTCAGCAGTAGAGTGTAATGATATCCTTGAAGGTGTAGCTGAGCAGGCATGATGTATTACAGCTATGATTGTCAATGTAGTATTGTTTACACCAGTGTTAGTTCCAATAGTGTATTGCCCGCCCACGTGCCACTTGGCTGATGTGTGTAGTATTGGCAGCATGTGTTAGAGATTGGACAGTACGTGTGGGATATGTGTAGCACAGATTTGCAGGTGTACATTTGTGAACATGGTGGAGGTGCACTGTCTGCATGCATATGCATAGTGGACACATGGGCAGGGTGACATGCCCTGTGTTACACAGTAACGCTCCATAGTTTCTATTGGTGGCCAGTATGCATTGTACTACACACATTTTGGAACTTGAGTACATGTGTGTATGACATGGTTTGACACTGTGCTGTGGGTGATACTGTTACTATCTGTCATTGTTTTGCATTCTGGTAGTCTACATAACTTCAACAGCCTGACCATAAACAATCGTTAGATGATGTCTTGACAACTGACACACAGATGTAGGACACACAGTAACATTTGGATACTTCAGGTTCTATACTATGCCAGTAACCAGTGGTATTCACCTGCACCCATTCCTGAGACCACTCCTGTTTGCCATATAGCTCTCTTAGGTACAAGCAATCACAGTAGGGATATGTCCTTCCACACCTGGAAATGCATACTGTGGCCTATAATGTATTCTCCAGATGACACACACATCCTCCACAAGGGTATCATACAAACGGATACCCGTTGTCAAACCCATGCTGTAAAGCTATAAGCCAACCAGAGCATAGTCATCCCACCTTTACAAAACATAGTATCCCCACAGTACCACATAGGTAGTAGCCACCAACATGTTGAACAGGTACCGATGTGTACATGCAGCCAAGTGTTACGTCATCTCTACTTTGGTAATCACATTTCCAAAGGTATTTAGAAATACCTCGCTGGATCACATAAGCAATAAGGGGTCTGCATGCATATCCACAAAGGTTGTTGTACACCTATAATGAAAATCCATCATTGACAGACTTTGCTGCATTTGAACAGGTCTGTAATATACCTCAGCCATAAACCCTCACTCACACAATTCAATAGAAACCGTAATGAGTGTGTGTGACACGGATGACCTAGGCCAGGGATCACTGCAGTCGCTGGCCTTGTCACAAGCATACAGATGTGACCTAAGGTCTGGAAAGCGGCAGCACACTCTGGCAAAGATGACAGATGTGTTCATGGAGAAAGCAGGGTTCCCACCTATGAAATAATTGAGGTCACATGTATGTATATGTATTTTCCACACAGCTACCTGACGTGCAATGCACATACTGTTGTCATACAGTAGTAAAATCAATATTTTCCACATAGCTACCTGACATGTGCAATGCACATACTGTTGTCATACAGTAGTAAAAGCAAAACCCACAACACATTGACCAACAGTGTCACACACTCACCAAGTGCAGGCTTCAAACCCCTACCTAACTACTTCATGATACTAGAGGAGTACGCATTAACATGACGCGCTATACACATTACTGGGATCACTTTTCCACAGGTATATTTGTAGGATGGTGACATCATCAGACTTGACAAAGATTAGTATACCACTTTTAAGGTGTTTTACTACTCTCCGAAAAGGTTGCTCCTCTCCAAGGAGATCACACACGAACACGCACACTTGTCAAGTGCAGGATTCAAACCCTTACCTAGCTACTTCATGATACTAGAGAAGTACACATTAACACGATGCGCTATACGCATTACTAGAAGTTCTCTTTTCCACAGGTATATTTGTAGGATGGTGACATCATCAGACTTACAAAGATTAGTATACCACTTTTAAGGTGTTTTACTACTCTCCAAAAAGGTTGCTCTTCTCTAAGGAGATCACACACGAACACACACACACACACACACACACACACACACACACACACACTTGTCAAGTGCAGGATTCAAACCCCTACCTAACTACTTCATGATACTACAGGAATACGCATTTACACGATGCACTATACACATTACTGTGAGTTCTCCTTTCCACAGGTATATTTGTAGGATGGTGCATCATCAGATTAGACAAAGTGGGTTACATTAGGTGACATTAGGTGGGCTACATAGAAGGAATGTCTAAACACTTTGGCCATGTGATCGTCAAAGGAGAGTTTACTATCTACCTGTGTCCCCAGGGCCATAATGACTTTCTCCGTACATACTGGATTACCACCTATGTGGTAATTTCTGTGCACTTTGTTTTATCCAAAGGGGATGACTATGCATTCTTTGGCATTCTGCTTGAGGGCATTGTTTTGACACCAGGTATCTGTCTATGTAAGACCCTTCTGGAGGATGTCTGTGTCGGCCATAGAGTCAATTATGGACCACAGTTAGCAGTCATCTGCAAACCTGTTCAGCCATACTCCTCCCATGCTTGCCTGTACCTCTGAGCAGTATCTACTGAACAGGTGGAGTCCCAGGACCAAGACCTGTGTGATGCCATTTGTGACTGGTTTAGAGTCAGACATGGCACCCGTAACCCTGAACATGTGTGTTTGATCTGTGAGCCATTTGGCCATCCATCCTGTGACATAGCTGTTAATGTTCAAGCTGGTAAGCTTGTCCATGATGACAGAGTGGGGAATGGTGTATAAAGTCCTTAGAGAGGTCCAGGTGGGCTGTGTGGACTACTTTCACCTCCATCTATGCCCTTGGTAACTGTTTCAAATAAGTCAACTAGGTTTAGGAGGCAGGATCTGCCTTTAACAATGCCAAGTTGGGTAGAGTCCAGTGTCTGGAGGTCCGCAATGTCTCTGTTTATGGGTTCCATGATAATTTGCTCCATAGCTTTGCAGATCAGGCTGAGTAGACCTATAGGGCAATGGTTTCCAGGTTCTGTTGTGGCACCCCCTTTGTGGAGCTGGATGACTGCTGGTGTATGCCATTCTTTGGGTACATAGCCTGTTGTACGATTGAGTCTGGACAGTGAATGTAGGTGAGGGTGTACTTCCTTTTGGGGCTGGTGTACGACACAGCCTGAGACACCATCCAGTCCCATTGATGCTGTGTTCCTAGCTTTGGAGAGGGCTGTCTTTATCTGCATGTCCATGAAGTCTGGGGCTCTGCATTCTTCTGGGATGGACACATGCTCTTTTGGGGGTGATGGGGGGAGTTTGCACTGAACCTGTCCCCCAGGATGTGGGCAATGTAAGTTGGTTCAGTGTATTTCTTGCCATTCTTCAGTAGCTGACAGCATATTTGGAAGTTGCCACCTACATGTTTGGTATAGTGTATACACTGAACCAACTTACATTGCCCACATCCTGGGGGACAGGTTCAGTGCAAACTCCCCCCATCAACCCCAAAAGAGCATGTGTCCATCCCAGAAGAATGCAGAGCCCCAGACTTCATGGACATGCAGGTAAAGACAGCCCTCTCCAAAGCTAGGAACACAGCATCAATGGGACTGGATGGTGTCTCAGGCTGTGTTGTACACCAGCCCCAAAAGGAAGTACACTCTCACCTACATTCACTGTCCAGACTCAATCGTACAACAGGCTATGTACCCAAAGAATGGCATACACCAAAAATACACTGAACCCACAGACATTGCCAATATCCTGGCAGACAGGTTCAGTGCAAACTTCTCCACCCCCTCCCCACCAAAAGAGCAAGTATCTATCCCGGCAGAGGACTGCCTCCCAAACATCTCTGATGCTCAGGTGAAGGCTGCCCTCTCCAAAGCAAAAAACACTGCTTCCATGGGACCAGATGGCGTCCCAGGTTGCGTCCTACATGAACTCCAAGAGGAACTAATCCCTCAAATAAAACAGCTATACAATCTCAGCCTCACTACAGGATATGTGCCCACAGAATGGCGTACAGCAACAGTGGTCCCACTCCACAAAGGTGGAGCCTCTACGGACCCTGGAAACTATCACCCCATAAGCCTGACTAGCTTATAGTTCCATAGTTTCATAGTTTAGTACTAGGCTATCTGCCCTGGGGCATTTGTAAGCCTAGCCATAGTGAAGTGGCTTTCGCCACCCCATGAAATGGTACAAAAATGCACAAAAATGCGCAGAATAGATTTAGAATACTGTGCCTCTGTCTAGTAGTGACACAATGAAGGCCCCCTTATATAATAGAATTAGTTTACTGTGCCCCTGTCTAGCAGTGACACAGATGTGACCCCTGGGGTAAACTTACGATCTCCCATCCACTCATCAAGATTTCTCTTGAAGAGAGTCAGTGAGGGGCTCTGCCTAACATGAACTGGGATCTTGTTCCAAAGCATGGGAAGCCTCTGTGTTATGAATCTATCCCTCCAGCATGTCCTATTCATACTTGTGCTGAGGTTTAAGTCTTTAGC
Source organism: Protopterus annectens (assembly GCF_019279795.1). Classification (NCBI taxonomy): domain Eukaryota; kingdom Metazoa; phylum Chordata; order Ceratodontiformes; family Protopteridae; genus Protopterus; species Protopterus annectens. The sequence continues at coordinate 234,704,320 of NC_056740.1, read as the reverse complement.
TCTCATGGTCCTGATGGATTTGGATTTTTTGAGGTGGAGCATGTCCATCAGATCCTGATTGGACATGGCCTTGTACATCAGGCAGAGATCACCTCTGAGCAGGCGGTATGCTACTGAATTGAGCTGGAGTTTCTTTAGTCTGGCAGAATAAGACATATGTTGGAGATCCTTGATCCTCTTGGTGAGGTACTTTTGTGGTCTCTCCAGCTGTTGCAAATGCCGGGTGAGGTACATACCAAATGGGGCATTGTACTCAATCATGGTTCTGATGAGGGAGGAGTATAGGGGTACAATGACATCCTTGGATCTGAATGTGAATCCCTTCATGATGAGGTGTGCAAGGTAGAATCTTTTTCTAACCATTTTGGCAACGTGGGTGTCAAATGAGAGGTCGCTGTCGAATTGGGTCCCTAGGTCTCTGATTACTTTTTCCATACTCAGTGGGTTGCTGTCTATGTGATAATTTGTGGGTACTTTGTTTTTTCCAAAGGGGATGACTATACATTTTTTGGCATTTAGTTTATGGCCGTGACTCCAGCACCAGTTGTCCGTTTCTGTGAGGCCTTTTTGTAGGATGTATGTGTCTGCTAGTGTATCGACTATGGTGCCTAGTTTGCAGTCATCTGCGAACTTTGTCAGCCACAACCCTCCCATGTTTGCTTTAACATCTGAGAAATAAATGCCGAACAAGAGGGGTCCCAGGACAGATCCCTGTGGGACACCACTTGTGACTGGCTTTGAGTCTGACATTGCTCCAACGATTTTAACTTTATGGGTTCTGTCCTTTAGCCAGTTTGCAACCCATCTAGTGACATAAGGGTTTACGTTTAAGCTGGTGAGCTTATCTATGATGCCTGAGTGGGGTATTGTGTCGAAGGCCTTAGCCAAGTCCAGGTAGGCTGTATGGACTGCTTTGCCCTCATCAATGGCTCTAGTGACTGTTTTGAAAAAGTCAACCAGGTTCAAAAGGCAGGATCTGCCCTTTACAAAGCCGAACTGGGTGGGGTCAAGTGTCTGTAGGTCCCCTATGTCTCTGTTTATGAGTTCCATAATGATTCTTTCCATAGCTTTGCAGATCAGGCTGGTTAAGCTTATGGGGCGGTAGTTTCCAGGGTCTGTAGAGGTACCCCCCTTGTGGAGTGGGACCACTGTTGCTGTACGCCAGTGTTCAGGTACATATCCTGTAGTAAGGCTAAGGTTAAATAGCATTTTTATGTGCGGGTTTAGCTCCTCTTGGAGTTCACGTAGCACGCAACCCAGGATACCGTCAGGTCCCATTGATGCTGTGTTTTTAGCTTTGTTGAGGGCGGTTCTCACTTGGACATCTGAGATGACAGGGAGATTACATTCAGCTGGGATAAGTATTTCTTCTTTTGGGGGTGAGGGAGGGGAGAAATTTGCACTGAACCTGTCAGCAAGGCTTTGGACAGGATCATCATGGAGCTCATAAACAAAGACATTGGGGACCTACAGACACTAGATCCTACCCAGTGTGGCTTTGTCAAGGGCAGATCCTGCCTTTTGAACCTGGTTGACTTCTTCAAAACAGTCACCAAAGCCATAGATGAAGGGAAGGTAGTCCACACAGCCTATCTGGACATTGCAAAGGCATTTGACGCAATACCCTGCTCGGGCATCATAGATAAGCTATCCAGCTTAAATATAAATCCCTATGTCACAAGATGGGTTGCAAACTGGCTCAAAGACAGAACCCACAGAGTGAGAGTTGCTGGAGCCGTGTCAGACTCGAAACCGGTCACAAGTGGCGTCCCACAGGGTTCTGTCCTGGGACCACTCTTGTTCGGTATATACTTTTCCGAGGTACAGGCAAATGCGGGAGGACTATGGCTCACCAAGTTCGCAGACGACTGCAAACTGGGCGCCATAATCAACACTCCAGCTGACACAAACATCCTTCAAAAAGGTCTCACAGAGACAGATAACTGGTGCCAGTGCCATGGTTTAAAGCTAAATGCCAAAAAATGTATAGTCATACCCTTTGGCAAAAACAATGTGCCCACAAATTACCACATAGGCAGAAACCCATTAAGTACAGAGAAAGTTATTAGGGACCTGGGGACCCAAGTTGATAGCAATCTCTCCTTTGAAAACCACATTGCCAAAGTGGTTAGAAAGACCTTCTGCATAGCCCACCTCATCACGAAGGGTTTCACATCTAGATCAAGAGAGGTAATCATGCCCCTTTATTCATCCCTCATCAGGCCCATCATAGAATACAATGCCCCTTTTGGGATGTACCTTACCCAACACCTGTAGCAATTAGAAAGACCCCAAAAGTATCTCACCAAGAGGATCAAGGGTCTCAAACAGATGCCATATGCTGCTCGGTTAAAAAAACTCCAGCTCTACTCAGTTGCATACCGCCTACTTCGAGGCGATCTATGCCTGACATACAAAGCTATGTCAAATCCAGAATTAATGGACATGCTCCACCTCAGTAAATCTAAATCCTTAGAGCCACACGCTCGAGGGACTTGAACCTCAGCACAGAAATAAATAGAACTTGCTGGAGGGACAGGTTCATAACCCAGAGGCTCCCTTCGCTCTGGAATAGAATTCCAGTTCATGTGAGGCAGAGCACCTCATTGAATCTCTTCAAGAAGAATCTCGATAGGTGGATAGGGGATTGTAGGTTTGTCCCAGGGATTACTCCCGTGTCACTATTAGACAGAGGCACAGTAAACTAAACCTTAAAAAGGGCACAGTATACTCAAATCAAGGGGTGGCGTAAGCCATACAGAATCGGGCTAGGCTTATAATTGCCCCAGGGCAGATAGCCTAATATGAACCTATGAACCTATGAACCTAAGAACCTATACCTAACGAAGACTTTGTGGGTGTTATTCTTACATTCCTTGGCAATTTGTTTTTAGAAACTGGCCTTGGATTGTTTTATGAGTGATCATTGTTTCTTCCTAATAATGATCAGTGATGCCTTTCCTTTTGTGAAGTTTGCTCTATCATGTGTTTGTTTCCTCCTGCTGTTGTCTAGCTTATTTATGGGTGATGACCACCAGATTGGTTTCTTATTTTTGGAGGAGTGCATCTTGGTTTTATTTGGGATGTCTCGATCAATGTATCCCTGTAGATGCTCATAGGATGCACTTGTAAATTATTCGGTGGATTGTATGGCATTATCCTATAGCAAGGGGGCTTTGGAACTTTCCACTTTGGTCTTGGGAAGAGTGCAGTTTGCTTTTGAAAATGTCTTCACAGTGGTTTCATTGACTGGGGGGGTGGGATGTGGATGTCCAGTGTGATTACTTTATGATCTGATATTACCAGCGAGGAGTTTATCTCTGTTGTGGTACACTGGTATCCCATGTTGGTGATGATCAGGTCCAGTATGTTGTCACCTCTAGTGGGCGTGGTGACCAGCTGTTCCAGAGTGTTAGAGTTTTTAAACTCTAGGAAACATTGGGCAAAGGACGTTGTTCAGGAGTAATTCTCCCACTCATTGTTTAGGTAGTTGTAATCTCCTCATATAATGGTGTTTGATAGGACCTTTGCATTTTCCACTGTTCTCAGGACTACTGAGTGAGGTTCCTGAGACAAGGTAGGTGATCTTTAGCAGTCTACAATCTGATAAGCAGCTTTGCCCAATTTTAGTTGCACTTGCATGGTCTCCAAGGCCTCATGCTGTGCCACTAACCTGTAGGTGTGGGTATCCATAAGGTAAATGGATACACCCCTTCCTTTGGTATTTCACTCATGGTTTTGGGTCCGAAGATCAGAGGGAATGTGAGTGTTTTACGTGGAGCATGTCCAACAGGTCTGTGTTTGACATAGCTTTGTATGTTAGGCAGAGAACACCTCTGAGTAGGCGATATGCAAGGGAGTATGGCTGGAGCATTTTGAGATGGTCTGTGTATGGCATGTATTTCAGGCTGCTAATGCTCTTTGTGAAGTATTGCTGCAAGCTTTCCAGTTGTTGTAGTTGTCTTGTGAGGTACATGAAGTGTGTGAGCACAGCCGCTACAGACATTTATACTATATGTGTGTGGAAAATCAAGTTGTATTTTTACAGCAGGGCTCACCTTTGTGTCATAAATCAACAGGGATCATGCTGTGCCTGCTGGGCTTCCATGAGACACTTTGCATAGACTTATCAACATTTCTACATACAGGGGGGCAGCTATTCTTTGTACATTTCTACCCAGGGGCACACCTGATTGTTACTGTGAGTGTACATCGGATGAGGGGTTCACCTGACACTTATACACATTTGCTAGGCCTGCACTGCTATCTAAGGTACTCCATTTCAGTCTGTACTGTTGCCTATCGTACTGGCTTGAGGCAAACTACTGTACTACAGATCTTAGCGTCCACTGTCACGTATATTAGATTGCGACTTCATAGCCTACCCAACCAACATCACACAGCCTGGCCTGCTGTTCTATGTCTGCATAGGCCTGTGGGGGAGGTTACCCATATGCCTCTTTAGGGGCATGCTACAGCATTTCTTTGTGTTTGCATTAGTGTACAATTGTCCTGCTGTGGCTGTGCCAGTGTAATGCTGTCATGGCTTAGTGGTTCAGTACTGTGATTATAGTGCACAGTTTCCTGGGTTCAAGCCCTGTCACTGCTTTTTATTTTCATGCTGGGCAGACCAGACTGCTTAAAGAACAGTAAAGCAAATGTGAGCATGTTTACCTGACTTTGCTCAACTTTGCCCGACTTTGACCAACCTTGCCCAACATTGTTCAACGTTGCCTGACGTTGCACTAGTTAGCTCAGGCAGTTTTGTTTACATATACTAAATAGTGGTAAAAGCTGCTTAGCACTGCTTTATATTGCTTAAAACATGGCAATCATGCCTCAGGTGGTGCTGCAGGGCTGCCTATGTCAGAGTCACATAGTACACTCCCTATACATGCGTGGAAACAGGTAGTGTCAAGTTAGGCATCCCTTTTATTTTATGTGCGAGTCAGAGAGAGGTATCATTTCCAGAGTTCCTACTGAGCCAGTGTATGTGCTATGCGTTGCCTCTTTGCCAAGGCCAAGGCATACTTGGCACGCCTCCTTCTGCCTACTGGGGCAGGCTCAGGTCATTCCTCCTTCGAGTCACGCTGTGCCTGTGCAGGCCTTGGCAATGGTGGGGGGCTGTTTGGCCTGGCCTCATGCTGTTCTTGCTGCAGCTGTTTTCACAGGATCATATTGTGTAGCATGGCACATACCATGACAATTTGGGTACATGCAGTTGGTGAGTACTTCAAGGCTCCACCAGATGTGTCCAGGCACCGGAACCATGACTTGAGCATCCCAAACAATCGCTCGATTACATTTTGTGTTTGTGCACGTGCCTCATTATGGAGTTCTTGTTCAGGTGTGTGTGCATTTCTGATGGGTGTCATCAGCCATGGCTCCAGTGCGCATCTAGCATCCCCCACTAGGTGACCGTCAGGGATGTCCCCATTGGCAAATGTCTGGTACAGCTGCGTCAGATGCCAGATATGGGAATCGTGGTAGCTTCCAGGGCAGCCAGCACACACATTCAGTATTATGCCCTGGGCATCGCACATGACCTGGCAGTTGATGGAGTGGAAGCCCTTGCGGTTGATGTAGGCCCTACCCTGCTCACCAACTGGTGTTTTGATGTGTATGTGCGTGCAGTTAATTGCACCCACTACCTCAGGATATTCCGCTATTTGCTGGAAGAGATGCATATTGCTGGCCAATACCTCACGGGAATTGGGGAAATATACATGATCACCGACATGTGCTGACATGGCATTCAGGAACTGGTGCAGTACCCTGGATGCTGATGCCTGTGAAATCCCCATCATATCACTAGTTGGTCTCTGGAAGGTACCTGTTGCTAGTATTCTTAGGCCGACACATACCTTGGTTTCCACTGGGATGGGTTCCCCTCTATTGGTTCTGTGTGTGAGGCGTGGCCTGCACAGCTCAACAATTTTCTGCAGGAGGTCTCTGTCCACTCTATAGCATTCCACTATCTCCAGCTCATGTAGACCCTGGTAGGTTACCCTGGGTCTGTACACTCTTCTCCGTTTCCTCACTGTGTGTTGCTCAGCAGCATTCACAATGGCACCACCCTCAGCATCTTGCACATGTTGCTTTATAATAGCAATGGCAGCCCCTAACATTTTTTTGTCTCAGTTAAGCTTTTTAAGTTTTCACTTCTGTTTTTAGACTGCAGTGTTGCAGTGCTTCTGAGAAAAACATGAAGGAATGTTGTTTGCAGAGTTTTAAGTGCTGGGCTGGGCTGGGCTAGTGTACTGCCTGTGGCTGATGCTGATTGATTTCACCTGGCAGCTCTGCTAGTTCTCCTTGGATAACTTCCTACTACTTCTTTTCCTTCCTTTTCCCTTTCTGTTTCCACAGGGTGCAGTGCCGCACAAACAAGTGCAAACACGCGCACGCAAGCACACACGCGCGCACAAAGGCTTACACAGGCTTATACAGGCTTAGGTGGGTGCACATGCACGCACACAGGCATAGACAGCCTTACACAGGCTTACACGGGTGCACACACGCGCACGCAGGCTTAGATGGGTTTACAGGCGCGCGCACGCGGGCACACAGTGTAAGCATCTTTGCAAGAAACTTTGGTGATATCCACAACATACACCTTCAGTTTCTGAGTTTCAGTTAAGACAACTGTAGACACGCCTCTTCCAGTCCTGAGTAACTCACAGCAAACACATGCCACTCTGCTCCAATAACCTTACAGTCTTTGATACATTTCCACCTCATGATGTCACCTATCTTCTACTCTACTACTCCCCTAACCCTACATTTACACTCTAGGGACATGGTTCACATGGCAGGGAAAATTGGGATTCACTATCCTTATCCTCATTTGCATAAGATTGCCTACTAATGCTTGGTTACATCTCTCAAACTGAGCTTCCCCCCTTAGCAACCACTACTCAGTAGCCATGTTGTCTTCAGCCTGCCATTCACCTGCATGGCAGAGGAATATTTTTAATAAAATGCCTATTTTTGGCTTTTTTGTTTTTATTTTCTGGTTTTTATAGCACCGCACATTTGCGCGGCACTGCGCTACTCTTAAACATCGGAGATCGGGAAAAAAAAATATTTTTAATATTTTGCAACAGATTAAAATGCCAATGGCCTTATATTTGGCCATTGGCATGTTTCCTCAACTGGATGCATCCTTTATTTGGAGCTGTCATAGCTCCGTTTTGCTATTTGCAGAACGGTACTCCGTTACCAATGGAGTACATTTCTGCAAATAACTCTACTATTACTCGGATAGGTTAGTGTTTCCTGGATCGCAAATTTACCTCATTTGCATAGCTTTCAGCAGCAAATGAGGTAATTTGCATAACATAACACTGTCCATGCAAGAGTAGTTTTAGGAGCTCTCATGCACGCCCCTGCCGGCTGTTGCTGGATCGCTCGGCAGACATATTGGATGTCTGGAGTCTTACTCTACTCTTAGACTCCATGCAAGCCTTCGTGAATCCGGCCCCATATCTTCTCTTTTATATTTTTTAGAAAACGTGAGACAAAGGCAGCTGTACTTAAAAGGTCTACAGGAAGAGCAAAATTAATGTGCATCGGAAATCCAGAATGCTTTACTGTGGCAGAAAGGAAACAGGGACTGAAATGTAAGTAATATATCATTTAGTCTTAGACATGTAGTATCAGAAATTAGAATGAACAACACGTGCAGTTCTCCACTGCTCAGTACCTGTTTTAAATTGTTACAGAACTATGGCATACTAACGCAAAAGTGGTTTAAGTTAGTGATAATATGCCATAGGTGTTGCATACTAATGAGTGATTCACCACCAGGTAGGAAGTAATGACCTTCTTTGCCCTTTTCCTTAATTTAATTTGCTCAGCTAGCAATACAGTTTAAACATAGAGTAAACCCTAATTTCATACCATAACTATTTTCTCACTTTTATTTATAAATTACCTCACCCATAATACAGGGTATTTGTAAACTGAAAATAACTTGTACTGTTTGTGGGATTATCTGAATGCTGTCTGAATAGCACTCATTGCAACAACATAAATAGTTTAATTCAGTTGTAAAGCATTCAGATGCAAGGTCAGAAAGTTTACAGAAGTGCCATGTTATTCAAACCATAGTAAACATAATGCAGCTACACACACACACACACACACACACACACACACACACACACACACACACACCATGAAGCAGACTACTTTTTTAAATACTGCAAGGTTCGCAGAACTCTATATTCAATGTGCCTGGTTTACCCTGTATTATTAATTAATTCATATGTAGGTAATTAATTTATTTATTTATATCATTGGGTGATACACAACTTTAGCATTAATGAAAAATGTCTGAGACTGCATAAACTACAAAACTGGGGGCACATTTATAACAGAGGTGAATAAACAAGTTATTATTCACTCAAAGTCAAAACAGGACCCTGAAATTCTTTAAAAGAAGAAGAAGAACCTAAGCAATTAGTGCTGTTGGCTGTTAGGCTATAGATTATACCATACTACAAAATATTGCAAAAGAAGAACTCATTAGGTAGGTTAATGTTGTCTGAGCACACCCACAAAAATTACTCTAGCCAAAACATATCTTCTGCCCTCCCTACTCTAAGGTGCTCCAATTCTAACCAATTTACAATAATCCCTAAAAACAAACTTGAAAGTTCCTACAACAAAATTGCCAAGTCTACTACTAATGCATCCCCTTTTACTCATCACTTAGCTGTCTGGAACTCCCTTTCCACCTCTCCTACAGTCAGCTTACAAACCAATAGATTTCTTATCTCTTACACCATTTCCCCGAAAGAACTCTCAGATCAGAAGAAAACTTATCACCATAAATAAACCAAATAAATCAGTCTCTTGAACAAGGCCTATATTTGTAATCAATAGCAAAAAAGAAATACAACTCCTTACTTCTAACCACCAGAACTATTTCTACCAACCTTTAAATGCTCCCTAAAAGAATACCTTACAAAATCATAGACCTGCTCCTGTGCCAGTCCTGGCTGAACTTATTCACTGTACTTCATTCACCTCCTTCAAACTAAGTCATCTTACAACCACCCCTTCAATCTCCTTTTCCACTCTTTTGTCTTGCTTTTCCCACTATCTTACCTTATCCATTCAATCTCTGCAGAACTTTCCTCTACATCTTTCCTCCCTAAATACTCAAGCTACCTGAAGACACCCTACCTGCAGTCTTCTCATAATCTCCTTTTCTCTCCATCCTTCTTCCTTCTATAACCATAATATGAACACCATCTCTCATACTAAGACATCACTTAGTTTCCCCTCACTGTCTCTAATCATGTGAACTCTAATATCTCCTTTAAATATCTTATTAGAATTGCTTCAGTTCTCATTTATTGCATATTATTCTATGTATCAAATCATATGACTAATGAGTATTTACTTGCATATTTTCTCCACCTCGTGTTACTGTTTTTCATTGCACTCTACTATGAAACATATTTTCTATGTTTTTCTCATCACAGCATTTGTTTCGGTCCTGTGTTTTTGCAGTGTAACATGATACTTTGTGATTTAAAATATCTGTAATTCATTTTTGAAAGATTGTGGAGCTTTTCTCCCAAGGCCTCCACTAAAAATGGATACTTTCTAGCCCATTTGGACTTTTCAAGTAAACAAATGTCAAATAAATAAGTAAATAATTGTACTGTGGAAAAGTAAATCTTATCAGGATCCACAATCCTATGCCACTGATTATTGCAATCATGCCATGACATAGATGATATCTGAATTTTACACGGAAGAAGCTTTTGTGGAAAAATAGAATTGCAAGTACTTGCACCTGGTGACAGTTTTTTAAAGTTTTTTTATAGCCTTTAATATAAAGTGTAAAGCTTATGGATTAAATTATAATTATTTATATTTCTTTTTTCTATATAAGTATTTTATAAATGAAAACCCTTGCATTGTTGAAGGGAAAAGTCAGTATGCTGCTCATGAATTGAATTGTTGTGCAACTTTGTTTAGAATTCAGCAGATGCTGTATGGATTTTTTTTTGTTAATTTAAGGCTGCTTCATTTCTTTACAGGAGTATTTTATAATGGAAAAGATACCTGCATTTCTTTCTTTCTTTTTTTTCTGTATGGAGAATACAACAGGGGATCAGGAAGGTTTCCAGTCAAGTAAGGGTGATTCCTAGTTCCTTTTGTAGGCAGTCTCTGAACCTCTCTAGTGCTTTGTTATAATCTGACACATTTGGTTTGTTTAATGTATTTTTTCCATGAACTGTATTTTCTAAATGTATGCCAATTGCAATGAGACTGTATACATTGTCATCCTTTTGAAGTATTCTGGCACTTTTTGTAAGATAACTTTTCAAGAGAATGTTTGTTTCTGTATAGCATGCCTACTGTTTTTATTGGATTTTCAATTTGTAATATAATCACAACAATATTTACAGTCAGAGATTTGTGAACATAATAAATGAAAAAATTTCAACTAAACCTCATGCACAAAAGAAAAAAACTATTTACATGACTGTCCATTTACCATCAAGTCATTCAATTTATTATACATTACATTAAATCTAAAATCATTACATTAAATCTAAAATGCAGTTATTTTTGCTTTTCAAGCAGATCTCTAAGTTTTGTCTATGCATTGTAACAAAAGGTAATCCTGTTTTTTATTGACTTAATTGTAATGATTTCCAGGTGACAGACTTCAGCTGTAATGTTTATAAATTCTTTGAAGGCGGGTGTAAATTCGTTATTTCAATTTTGAGTTATAACCTTTCTCACTATAGATGGTATAGACCACAAAATGCCATATTTCATTTGTTAACGCATATAGGGATAGGAGTATTAAAAAGGATTAGTGATTTAGATAAAACAACAAAAAAAGCCTGTAAAAAGAGATTAATGTTATTCTAATAAGGTGTTAAGACAGTGCATTCAAAAAACGTGTTGTCAATCAGTCAGTTGTTAAGTTCTTGTTTACATCTCCAGCAAACTTGTTTCTGCTTGAATATTAATTCAGTTTTATGTGGTAAAGAGATTCCATCTAAAAGATGAAGTTGTATGTTTAGAAGATATTAGAATTAAGTTTTTATCATCATCACTTTGAGGTCTATTATTAATGTGGGTAAAATAGTTCAAATAATTGTCATTGCAACTTTTTGTTTCTCTACTCACAACTCTATATAATTTGGATAAGAGACCCTGTCCCAATGTGTTTTGTTGCATTAAGAATATTAGATATTCAATTAATTTTGGCATATGATCTCTTATGCTTGGTTCCATTAACTTAATTTCCCATTCTACGTGTTGTCAGCAGGATTGTACATCTAGCCACGTGTCTTTATCTAAATTATATTTGTTCCTAATATAATCAACAGAATGTAGCTTTTCATGTTTCATTAATTGAAACCCGCATAGCAGATTTTTCTCTTTAAATGTGACCATTGTTTCTAACTTTGAGGTGGAGATGTTATTTGGGGTATACGCCATAGGAAATATAAGGAAAATCCATGTTTTATATTCCAGGTTTTTATATACAAAATTTTAAAAGTGTTTAATTTAGTAGAAATTAAATTGGAGTCACTTGTTTGTTGACTTTTTCCTATAAGCTAATCCTTTAATAACCAATGTAGACTATTGTTTAGTATGAGATAATTATTATAATCTCTATTATGTTTAGAGTTTATAAAACTATTTCCTAAAAACTCTTTCCACCTAGCTGTGTAAGTTTTGTTAATCCAAAGATATATTGTTTTTATAATTGATGATAATGAATATAATTCAAATCACAGTGTCAATATATTAAATTTTGCTTTGGTTTACTATTTGAAATTCCAAATTCAGCATTTCAGGTCAATAATTTTAACAGTCAACCGAAGCTGATTTGTAATTCCCATAGTAAACCACAAAAAGTTCTATTAAAGAATTTTAACACTTTAAGTTTGATATTTCTCTGGTACACCAATAAACCAAGAATTGCTTTAAACAATCATATGAGAGACTGGGCATCAGGAGGGATAGGGCTACCAGAAGGAGTTGCATTGTGCCATTGTGGACTTAGAGAAAGCATGTGACAGGGTGTCTAGAGAGGAGTTGTGGTATTGTATGAGGAAGTCGGGAGTGGCAGTGAAGTATGTAAAAGTGGTGCAGGATATGTACAAGGGTAGTGTGACATTGGTGAGGACTGCAGTGTGAGTGACAGATACGTTTAAGGTGGAGGTGGGATTACATCAAGGATCAGCTCTAAGCCCTTTCTTATTTGCAGTGGTGATAGAGAGGTTGACAGATGAGATCAGACAGGAGGCCCTGTTGACTATGATGTTTGCAGATGACATTGTGATATGTAGTGAGAGTAGGGACCAGGTTGAGGAGACCCTGGAGAGGTGGAGATATGCTTTAGAGAAGAGAGGAATGAAGGTCAGCAGGGCTAAAACAGAATATATGTGTGTAAATGAGAGGGAGGGTAGAGGAATGGTGAGGATGCAGGGAGTAGAGTTGGTAAAGGTGGATGAGTTTAAGTACTTGGGATCAACAGTTCAGAGTAATGGTGAGTGTGGAAGAGAGGCGAAGAAGAGAGTACAGGCAGGGTGGAATGGGTGGAGAAGAGTGTCAGGAGTGATTTGTGACAGACGGGTACCAGTAAGAGTGAAAGGGAAGGTCTACAAGAGGGTATTGAGACCAGCTATGTTATATGGGTTAGAGATGGTGGCATTGACAAAAAGGCAGGAGTCAGAGCTGGATGTGGCAGAGTTAAAGATGTTAAGATTTGCACTGGGTGTGACTAGGTGTGACTAGGATGGACAGGTTTAGGAATCAGTATATTAGAGGGTCAGCTCAGGTTGGACAGTTTGGAGCCAAAGCAAGAGAGACGAGATTGCATTGGTTTGGACACGTGCTGTGGAGGAATGCTGGATATATTGGGAAAAGCATGCTAAGGATGGAGCTGCCAGGTAAGAGGAAAAGAGAAAGGCCTGAGATAAGGTTTATGGATGTGGTGAGAGAGGACATGCAGGCGGTTGGTGTGAAAGAGCATGATGCAGAGGACAGGAAGAAATGGAAACAGATGATCTGCTGTGGCGACCCCTAAAGGGAACAGCCGAAAGAAGATGATGATATATATACATGTATGTCTACAGATATACAGACACTTATATGTATATATATATATATATATATATATATATATATATATATATATATATATATATATATAAACACATATATATAACATAATATATGTATCTACACAATCACAAACACACACACACACACACACACACACACACACACGCACACACATATATATATATGTGTGTGTGTGTGTGTGTGTGTGTGTGTGTGTGTGTGTGTGTGTGTGTGTATATGTCTACATATATACAAACACATACACACATATGTATATAAATACATGTCCCCTATATTTCCATCACAGTGCTGCATGCTATGTGTGAGGGAACATCACATATATCAATACACACACACACACACATATATATATATATATATATATATATATATATATATATATATATATATATATATATATACATATATATACAGCTGTAAGAGTGTGCAACATGGACAGTTATGTCACATGTGAACCCCTTGTTGGGACCACATTGCTCTTGTCTGTGAAGGTAGGAATGGGAATTTGGGGAAGGATAGCAGGTATATTTGTGGAGGTGGGTTGGGTTTGTAGATAGAGAGGACAGTCTACAGGGGTAGTATGTGACACATGTGGTGGGTAAATACCCAGGATGGTGGGTGTGGTCTGCAATGTGGAAGTCCCATGAGCCCCCATATGGAAACAATGGGAAAAAGGCCCCCACCCATTGCTAGTCAAAATAGCAGCTTCACGGTCCTGAAGGTGCCTGGCCTGGAGGCTGAGCTGGAGGAGCACGTGCACCATGTGATTGTGTAGTGATAGCCTCAAGGTGCTGCACCACATCCCACAAGTCTCTGTGGAGATCCCTATGCAACAGACCCTGTACCTGACCTTGGGTGACAGGATCATGTCTGTGTATGCCCCCAGGGTGGAACACCATCCCCTGAGGAGGTTCAACAGTATATATACCAGTATTACAATGGCTACTGTTACAGATTTACACTACAGCTTATCACAATACTGTGGTCCACAATGCTTAAAACCTGCAATGTAGTCCCAACATGAGCAATGAGCGTGTAATACGGAATTGTAGGTTAGGGCAGCAAATATGGGGAATACATACCTTCACAAACACTGGAAGCATATGTGTGCACACACTCCAGATAAAATATAGTGGAAGCAGCTGTTGAGGTACTGACTACATGCATTTGTCATGGAAATGCACCTTTCAGCAAGTACACTTCCCCAATGTCACACCACGTATTGGTCTGCTGTCCAAGACGTTTGGCCATCAAATGTGCACACTTACCTGCAACAGAGGCAGGTGTTGCTTGCACACATCTTACATGACATGGACAAATACCCAACAGGTAGCATCCATAAGCTGGACATGTAGCCATACCTCACCATTGCATATGTCATGGAAAACAGTGCAGAGAGTCATTTATGTGTCAAGAATGTATGGGACAGGAATGATGTAGGAAATATACAGATGGCCATCCAAGACAAATGATGTCATGTAGCAAACTGGTCATGCGGGCCACCCAGTAACATGCCACAACACTGATAGGATTGCAGGAATGTTCAACAAGTACTGGTTGTGCAGTACCCATGTCAGCAATTGCCTGGACTCTGCAAGCATGTGGCCTATGGGTTAAGGTAATCAGATGTGATAGCTGTACCACAGGAAACATCAGCCAGGCCTCTCTACAGGTAGTGTATGCATAACAGAAGTGGTTCCCAACAGTCATGCATTGCAATATGTACTGGGGTACCATGACCACATTGGAAACCTACAGACAGTATCATGTAAGATACATGTGCTGCACAACCAATGTCTCACCTCACCTCAGGCCCACCATCCCCATCTGTACTGTGATGGTGCCAGTGTACACCTGTATGTTTGCCATTCATTAGCTGGGACTAGGCTGTTACACGTGGTGTTCAGTGTTTGGTACACTGCAAACTGACATATGTGTAGGCCATAGTTGTCAAGCATCTGCAAAAAGGCTGAAGGTGGGGAGGGGGTGTTATCAAGACACACCAGTGCACTGCAGCAGGGATCCTAAGGATGCTATGAATGGTTGTATCTGCACACAGTCAGGTTCAGAAACTGTGGCAGATGTAACCCTGACTCCACTGCAATAGTGGCAGCAGTGTGTGAACTCCAAGGGATGTGCACATCAGTTGAACTTGCAATCATGCAGAGTTGGGGGACATGTGTAGGGAAGACTGACCATATACTGGCAAATGCAGATGCCCCATGCTGGTATACCCCTGCCAGGAGTAGTGACTGCTGTAGTACACATAACAGTAGCTGCAACAAACCTGTCATGATATGGGCGTGCACACACATGCACCCACAAAGTGTATGCATCGGAGTCAACATCAGCACAACTAACACATTTGTTAGACACTGTATTTGAATGTACAGGACATATGTCACATATCAGGCTCATGTAATGTTAACATATGCAGTGATGTGGTCCCATGGCATATCAAGGAAGATTACACCATATCAATAAGTGTGTGTGCACTCCCCATAGCCACAGCAAGGTTTGATGGTTGTCAGTGTAGTAGTATCATATTGGTCATACATGCACCGCTGATGTTGAGATCTGTAAATCAGACATCAGCCACTCACAAATGACATCTGTCCACATATCATCCCAGGTATGTGTTAGACAAACACGTAGGGGCTGTGAGCATTAGAGCAGACATAACTGACACACTAATACACATTCAGCAATGGTGTGTACACCTTTGAGGTATGGTGCACAGTACATGGCAGGGTGCAGAACAGGCACACAGTAATACTGTGTACATAGGTGCAGTTTTTCAGGGGAAAGGCCATCACTTACTAACACAGGCTATCCATCACACACATGTATACTGTTGCTAGCATGGATTGACTATAGCTGCACTGTATACTGTTGAGTACCACATGTTATGCATGTTGACAGATGGGTATTGGGAGGTCTGTATGTACTATCCTTGTGCAACCTCACCTCTAGAGGAGTTATTTTGTCTGTAAGTGCAATCTGGTGGAGTGGAGGGGGCTGATGCATGTAGGATGTGTTTGTGCATGTGTGTGTGTTTGTGTGGGTGCCCATGTATGCACATGTGTGACTGTGGGTGTTCATACATCAGTACTTCCCTTTGGAATTGTGCAGTACATGGACATGGACTGACACATGAGACACCAGGAATACTTGTCTGATATGTAATCTCAGGACAGCTGATAGTATAATAAGGTCTGTAGCATGGAACATGCATTGAGAGGGACACTAGTCTCCAGGTATACCTCTAAAATTGCAATCAGCAGTGGGGTGAACGACTACTCATGTATGCAGCACTACAAATGCATTGGGGAATTACTAGACAACACCAGGGAGTGTATCCATATATTACTGTTGCCCACATAATAAGCCAATTAAGCAGCAGATCTTGCATCTACTGAGCAATAGTTATGTATGACACTCCAGTGCGTGACATTATTGAGTGAATATAGTAGCCCCTAACATATGGGGGCCATGCTCACAATGTCCGGACATACCCAGGGTAAACACTGGATGACAGCAGTGAGGCCTTGTAAAACCTATTCCAATCAAGTCAAAGAGTTAATGGAGTTACAGGTCATGTGTTATGATCAGTTGTCTAGGGATTTGGAAGAATTATACGTTAATGAGTGGTATTAATGAGTGTATGTTGCCAAGTGTGATGCAGGATGGGGAACTTATGTGAATAAACTTGGGACTGTCTGTAAACTCAGGGACAGGTAGGTATTATGGTGGAATTTCAGGGCATGTGTGTGTGTGTGTGTGTGTGTGTGTGTGTGTGTGTGTGTGTGTGTGTGTGTGTGTCTATGTGTGTACTGTTATGCAATGCCATACAGGTCTTAATGTGCATTTCTTGTTTTCCCCTCACAGGTGGCGAGGTGGGTCAGGGTCTCTCCTGCATACAATCTGATGTTGGTGTCCATACAGACACACAAAATGATGATAGGACTGTTGAGGCACAGGCGGGGTTGTTAGAGGCCTAAACTGCACCATAGTTTGACATCCTCCTGTTAGCCACCCCAACCCCACACACAGTCACTGTGCCTATAGATACCCCATCACCAGTGGCCATAGCAGATGGACAGTTGGCGGTTGGTTGCAGTGCAGAGGAGAGTGTGGTATCAATGCCTGCTGTGTCTGCACACAGCAGGCATAACCGGATGTATGGCAGGGCACCACATATGTAGATGTACCGGGGTACTCATGGGAGGGCCGCTGGTCATCATGCCCCTGGTAGAAGTGCCACAACTGGTACCATCAGACGCATGTTTCAGACTGTAATGGGGGTGCAGACATGTATGGAACTGTGCACCACACAGGGTCTGAGGCTGCAGAGGGCTGCTTTCTCATCTGTAAGTGACAACTTTCATGAACTTGCAGGTGCCCTCCGTGATTATACCAAGGTCATGGATAGATGGTTGAGTGAAATGGTGGGCCTCATCGACCGTGGATTGTCCATGCTTGAACATGTGGTGGGAGTGGGGTGATGGCTGCGTGGACGTATGCCAGCAACATCAACATCTGGAGGTCAACGTGAACATGCAAGGACACCAAGGCACTCCTGTAGTGGGAGTACAGCACCAGTTCTGCAGGGGGGTGCTGGCCACACCACAGCAGGCCACATGCCTGTGGCCCTGGCCAGTCCCTGGAGGGACCTAGTTCCAGCGAACATCTGTCATCATCAGGGGAGAGTAGCACATCGAGGCCTGTACCTGGATGTGCCCATGGAACCCCTGGCAGGCACAGTCCACATGTCCATGGCCGGAGGCGGTGAACTGTACACCCTGCCACACACCACATCACCATGCCCATATCACCTAATTACACCCCTCACCCACACACATGGTGGTAAACGTATGGCCAACAATCAGTCTCTGTCACACCAACGACACACCCTGTGCATCTGATGATACCGGTGCCACATCCCTGTCATCCATAACACTGATGCAGGTGTGTAACATGTTGTCAGCAGTAATGTTTAATGTTTATATGTCAGGTAGTGTAGCTGTCCAGCCATGATGCATTATAGCTGTTAGTAATACTGAGTGATTGTGGTCTCCATAATGTTATAGGTGTACATGTGTCAGCAGGAGGATGGTCTGTAGTCATATTCCACAAGGGGTATGGCACTGTGGTGATGCAATGGCTGTGACATATCCTGGGTACAGTTGAACACATGTCACAGGTGTGTATAACAATTGCTGCCTGTGCCACATGGACAGGTGACCCCCTGGAACATGTATAATCAGCATCCTGATGCAGATCCATCCACATACATGCACACTCTTACTTGGCAACACTGGGACTAGACCCCTACCTAGGTATGTAGTGCTACTGATGTGTGTGGCTTTCATTGCACACACCACACAGCGTTTAGGATGAGGTGTGTTACAGGTTACATGTTAATGCAGAACATCCCCAGACATGTACAATATGATAATGGGGGATGTAATGGTTGTATATGGACATTATATACACATTAACAGACACATAACAGGCAGACACACATCCGAGAGACCTGGGCCTATCAGTGCTAACTAACTTGTCAGTGTGTCCAATGTGTTACAGGTAGGCTGCACACAGCACATGCATAACTGGGCTGGATTGTGTTATCAGTTACCTGTATGGTTGATGGTGACAGTGATCACCATACAGTGGTACATGGGACATGTGCTGAGGGTACCATGGTGTAATGACAGTGTACACAGAACCCACACCCCACTGCAAATATTGTACACACTGGAACCCATGATGACACTCTGACATACCCACCATCACACATTGACCATGACTGTGATACAACCCATTGTCTATCCCAATAGGGTTACTGCAGGGATATGCATCTAATGAACATGCCACAGGCATAGTAGGGTGATACATTGTCATGCCTCACCTATGGGCAGCAACATCACTATCGATAATACTGTGTGGCAATGCATATTGTAATAGGAGTATGTGGCCTTGGAATGCTGTACCCTACAGATATACACACATGCACACATACACACATTTGCCAAAACTCAGTGGGTATCCCATGCCTATCAACCCATTTGTACAACACTGTTGTGCTGGTACTGCAATTCTCAGGTATCCATTAGGGAGAGGAGCAAAACAGGGTACATGTAATGTCTGGTACAGCAGCAGCCACATCTAACCATGGCAATGGGTGTTGCAGTGGGTGTGAAGGCCCTCTTGGTATTCCCAACTACAGGTGTACTAATGCACAGACACTGATATCCTCAGTAATGCACACATACACATTTGTCAGTACTGGGGTGCATCACTGCAGGTGGTCATAGGTGTGTACCTGGCTATAGTCCATGGAGAGATGGGAAGTGTAGGGGATGTGTGTACAGTGGTATCATGCCACCTGCCATGTGCCAGCAGGCAATCTATCTACAGACACTACTGTGGTGATCCTCAGGGTGAGAATGACATGCATCAGCCAATCCTCTGGGTGCCTCCTGCAAATGGCCACTGAGGTGATCCAGTTGACATGTAAGCAACATGTATTACAAAACATGGTTAGTGTCTGTGTTGGAAACCTGTACTCAAGCATGTTCTGTTGACTGTGGTAGTGCAGTGGAGATACCCATGGCATGTGGTGCATACAGGGTGTTGTGTCTTATCTGTGCCAGTTATAACACAGCTGGGCAGACATGTCAGTGTCAGTCAATCATAGGTTGCCTGTATGTATACAAGCTGGATACCTGCCACCTGCATGTCTGTACCGGGACTGACAGACATCATCCTGCCAAATAGCTATGCAGTAGGATGAATGTGTCGACAGATAAACGTCTGACACCAATATGTATGCCATTACTACATGTTGGAAGCCCTCACTGACATGTGCTGTATAGACAGTAGTCTACAGTTACTTTCCACATGTCAGATGATTATCCAGTAGGGGATATATACTGTGACACAGCTCACACACCAGGAACATGACAGTGAGGCCTCAGAGTCCATTGATGCATGCAGGGGTATTTGTTGCCAGTACTATATTTAGCAATCTACTCATGCTTGGGAAAGCACTGTCAACAGTAGTAACGGCATGATACACTATGTGACAGCATGTAACCTGGGTTACTACCCTTGTATGTAACACATTCACAGGTATAAGAGTGATGCACAGGTCTTATATACTCGAGTGTCCCAGACATGGCACTCACACCCTTTGCTACTGTAATGACGGCACATAGACACACGTGTTGTACATGGCATTACATACACTTATTACAGATGTCATTACCCTGCTATGTTATCAGTTTGGGATGTGAGCAATGGTTACCAGGGCTGAGCCATGCTTAGCAGGTGTCAGCATTGCTGCAATATAACACCTAAGCACATTTGCGCACTAGTAAGCGAAGCTTACATGGTGTAAGTGCCCATACATTTAGTCGTACGTTAGTGCCACTTAGCTTCATGCAAACCCATGCAAATGCACTTAAAACTGCTCAAAAGTGCCTTAACCACTCTGTATCCAGCTGCCCTTGTTCTGCCCAGCAACAATATAAACAGCCCTTGCAAGTCTTGGACCCAGGACCTGTACCCTATAGTCACAACAGTTAATCACTACGCCATGACAGCTGTGAAAATAGTTGTTTTTCCAATATATCAGTCAGTACACATATTGAATAGTATTGAACAATTGCTGTGACTTCCACAATTGTGTAGTACATGCAGGTTGGTGGCAAAGCACGAAGCATCAGAGACTATCCATGTGCAACTAACAGTGGGTAAAACTGCCTTCCAGTTTATAGCCTGCTACAGACCACCCTCCCAAACCCAGGAACCCCACTCGGCCTTCCTGAGAACACTGGAAAATATGAAGGTCTCTCCAAACACCATTATATTGGGCGACTTCAACTACCCAAACATAGACTGGGAGCATTACTCTAGCTCCAACACCCTAGCCCAAAGGTTCCTAGAATTTATAAACTCAAATGCTATGGAACAACTTGTTACCACTCCCACAAGAGGGGAAAACATACTGGACCTGATCATCACCAACATGGGGACTCTATGCTCCAGACCAGAAGTGTATCCCTCACTGGTAAGATCAGACCATAAACTAATCTCACTGGATATTCACATCCCGATCCCATCCCCTGCCCAGAAAACCACAGTGAAAAACTTCTCTAAAGCAAATTTCACACTCCTCAAAACTGAGGTGGAATCCTTCAAAGCCCCCGGGCCTGTGGAAAATATGGCCCAGACCACAGAATCCTTTATAAACGCATTCTATGAACACCTTCAGGAATGCATCGATCATGCGATCCCAAATAAAACCAAGACCCAATCCTCCAAAGGCAGACGTCCTGTCTGGTGGACCCCAGCCATAAACAAACTATACAATAGAAGGAGGAAGCTACTAAATGATAGAGCAAAATCCCAAAAAGGAAGGCATCACTGATCAGTATTAGCAAAAAACTACGGGCACACATAAAATTGTCTAAGGCCAGCTTCGAGAGAAAAACTGCACAGGACACTAAGGATAATCACAAGGCTTTCTTTAGTTATGTTAGGAACCTGGGTGGTAATTCCCAGATATGCTCAGAATTAGTCCAAAATGACAAAAAATACACCGAACCCACAGACATTGCCAACATCCTAGCTGACAGGTTAAGCGCAAACTTCTCCCCCCCTCCCCACCAAAAGGGCAAATATCTATCCCAACAGAGTGCTGCCCCCCTGACATCTCAGATGCTCAGGTAAGAGCCGCCCTCTCCAAAGCAAAAAACACAGCATCAATGAGACCAGACGGTGTCCCAGGCTGCGTCCTACATGAACTCCAAGAAGAGCTAAACCCAAACATAAAACTACTGTTCAATCTCAGCCTTACTACAGGATATGTGCCCAAAGAGTGGCGTACAGCAACAGTGGTCCCTCTCCATAAAGGTGGTGCCTCAATGGATCCTGGAAACTATCACCCCATAAGCCTGACTAGCTTGGTCTGCAAAGCTATGGAAAGGATCATCATGGACCTCATAAATAAAGATATTGGGGACCTACAAAGACTGGATCCTACCCAGATCGGCTTTGTTAAGGGCAGATCCTGCCTCCTAAACCTGGTTGATTTCTTTGAAACAGTCACCAAGGCCATTGACGAGGGGAAGGTAGTCCACACAGCCTACCTGGACCTCACAAAAGCCTTCGATACAATACCCTACTCGGGCATTATAGATAAGCTCACCAGCTTAAATATAAACCCCTATGTCACTAGATGGATTGCAAATTGGCTCAAGGACAGAACCCACATGGTTAGAATTGCTGGAGCCATGTCAGACTCCAAACCAGTTACAAGTGGTGTCCCACAAGGCTCAGTCCTGGGACCTCTCTTGTTCGGTATATATTTCTCGGAGGTACAGGCCAACACGGAAGGACTGTGGCTGACCAAGTTCGCAGATGACTGCAAACTGGGCGCCATTATCGACTCTCCAGTCGACACAAGCATCCTCCAAAAGGGCCTCATAGAAACAGACAACTGGTGCCAGAGCCAAGGCCTCAAGCTAAATGCCAAAAAGTGTATAGTCATCCCCTTTGGCAAAAACAAAGTGCCCACAAATTACCACATAGGTGGTAATCCATTAAGTACAGAAGAAGTAATTAGGGACCTGGGGACCCAAGTTGATAGCAATCTCTCATTTGACAACCACGTGGCCAAAGTGGTTAGAAAAACATTTTATATAGCCCACCTAATCATGAAGGGATTCACATCTAGATCAAAGGACGTCATCGTGCCTCTTTACTCATCCCTCATCAGGCCCATAATAGAGTACAATGCCCCTTTTGGGATGTACCTTACCAGACACCTGCAGCAACTGGAAAGACCCCAAAAGTACCTCACCAAGAGGATCAAAGGGCTCAAACAGATGCCATATGCTGCCCGGTTAAAGAAACTCCAGCTCTACTCAGTGGCATACCGCCTGTTCAGAGGCGATCTGTGCCTGACGTATAAAGCCATGTCCAACCCGGAATTAATGGACATGCTGCACCTCAGAAAATCCAAATCCCATTGAGCTACGTGCTCGAGAGACTTGAACCTTAGCACTGAAATAAATAGGACATGCTGGAGGGACAGATTCATAACCCAGAGGCTCCCTTCACTCTGGAATAAAATCCCAGTCCAGGTTAGGCAGAGTCCCTCATTGACTCTCTTCAAGAGTAATCTTGATGAGTGGATGGGAGATCGTAGGCTTACCCTGGGTATCACTTCTGTGTCACTGTTAGACAGAGGCACAGTATACTAACCTCGAAAAAGGGCATAGCAAAATAAATTTAAAATGGGTGGCGAAAGCCAAACACGTTCTGGCTAGGCTTATAAATGCCCTAGGGCAGATAGCCTAGTATGAACCTATGAACCTATGAACTTGTTATTACTGTTGTAGCACATATGTTGTTATATCTAAATATACACATATCAGATACATATAGTCTGATACATCTGGGAAAGTATACACAACAGTAATGTTTACACATTAGAAGGATATGGATATATACATATTCATATGTAGATATATGTCTACATGTACATACATATATATATTCATATATATATGTATTTATACACATCTGTATAGTGCATCATATATATGGGTCATTTATAGATCTCGGTGTGTGTGTGTGTGTGTGTGTGTGTGTGTGTGTGTGTGTGTGTGTGTGTGTGTGTGTGTATATATATATATATATATATGTACATCATACATGTACAGATATATCTATTTATGTCGGTATATATGTAGATATCCATAACTATATGTGCATATATATCTGTATATGTGCAGACATATATAGCTGTGTATATGTATATGTATGTATATATATATATATATATATATATATATATATATATAATATATATATATATATATATATATGTGTTATATATATGCATATATATGTACACACACACACACACACACACACACAAATATATATATATATATATATATATATATATATATATATATATTTATATATATAGATATCCATATATGTATGTAGCTATGTATATGTCTATATATCTATATAGATATATGGATATATAGGGTCTATATTATAATATCAACAGATTAAAACGTCGCCTCTCACTTGTTCGACACGAAAATGTCGAACTCCAAGGTTCCCGAACGGCCAAATCACAGATTTCTTTCCAAAGAAAAAAAATTGGTTGGCTGTTGTTACACCTGCCCTTTCCCTGACTGTAGTGCAGTCTCGGAGTTAGAATATTTAGTTAGGGGAGTTGTGGGGGGTGCAGCTCCCCATGTTGGGGGTGAGGGGGGCAAAGCCCCCCACTTAAATATGTTTGTTTTTGTGTGGCATTGGTGTTTAGCAAACTGATTTCTTTCCTTTGGAAAGAAATTGGTGATTTGGCCATTTGGGAACCTTGGAGTTCGACATTTTTTGTGTCGAATAAGTGAGAGTCGACATTTTAATCTGTTGATATTACAATATAGACCCGATATATAAATATATATATATATATATATATATATATATATATATATATATATATATATATATATACATATATGTTTCCCATATGTCCAGAACATGGAGTGGAGTCCTACCTCAGCACCAATAGACTCAACCTCTTAGTGCAAGGGGATGTCATGTATGCATTGTAGGTATATATGTAGACTGTTGCTACTGTAACAGGGGTTGTCTTAACAGACATGTGTGTGGGAGGTCACATCTGCTTTTGACACGTACGCCATCGGTTACTGACAGACATCCTAAGGACATTATAGCACAGTACTACTGATAGTACAGTAATGATCCTGTGGATTACAGCAGAGATATGACCAATATATGTGGACAGTCTGGCACTCTCTGGTCAGTGCAGAGGTGTACACAGATCACCTTTGTCCAAGACATGTGGACCAAGTCTGACAATGTGGATGTTAACAGCCATGTACATGGGTATATCATGTAAATACTGGACTACATATGCCCACACAGTTTATGCATTCACACACGCCTGTCTGTCCTGATACATAGTAACTGGTGGTGCAGAGGTCACATGGCCACATACTACCCAGTAGTTAGCGAAATACATCTGTACAGAATCCCACTGCTTTTTCTGAAATACACAACAGTTATGGTGGCCTGGCAGCAGTGCATCTTGCAAACATCTAGACATAACATCACACTGGGTAATTACACTAAGCTGCTAGGCATGTAACAAAGCACTGTGCAAACTACAGGCAGACTGCCACAGCACTGGACTACATTTTGTATGGGGGAATAAACGTGTACCTGCAAATACAGCAGGCTCCACAGGCATGTTATAGCAGAGAGTAACAGATACCTGTGAGAAAGTGCATATCCACAACCAATGTGAACACAGCCACATCCACATATGGTACTCAAGCTTAACATGACACTGTATGGACTGTCTGATAAACACCATCCGCATATGTGCCACTCACACACTAACACTACATAAACTGGGTCATGACACAGTGTGGTCCAATGCCTGTCTGTGGTATTGGACATATGTGTGTTTGGCCCTACAAATATGTGAGCTGATAGGGTACCATACACTGGAGCAGCATGTAACATCAGCTAGAACAGGACCAAGAACAATGGCCTCTACCACAGTCTGTGCACAGGCTAAGGTACGTATTTGCAATAGATATAATATTGACAATCACCATAAGTACACAGATCCCAGTACTGTACACACAACCACAGAATGCCCAGGTTATGTCCTCAGAAATAACCCCTACTATACATAACATGCCTAGCAGTCTGATATCTGACTGGCTTGTTATCAGGTATGATGTCAATAAATAATGGTGTACAGTACATATGCACCTCTTACTGCATGACATATGTACAAAGGTTGACAGACTTGTGGCTGGAGCCACAAACACTGGGCCAATATTGGCATGTTGCTGTGATACCCTCATACATTTACTGTTGTAACAGGGTTTGTTGTGACATATGTCCTATGAGGGATATGAAGTCAGTAACTCTCATGGCTGTCACTATGTACTGACTGCAATCCTTAGACTATGCTTCTGCAGTTCTAAGATAGGTGATCTGCGAGTAACACAAGAAACATAAGACTCCAAACACTGTCCAGTCTGCAGATAACCATACAGGTGGGAGTTTCCTCAAACACATAACACTATCATGACAGGTATTAAATCATGTAGACCAGCCATATCCACACACACCCTGTTAAACCAACATTACTCCAAATGCAGAAGAGCAACACTTACATTCTTTAGTCATGTCTGGCACATCCCCCTCCTATTTGTGTCTCCACAGTGTATTTTGTTAGAGGTAAATCTCAATACCATCTGTGATGCTGTCTGCCAAACACTGACATGAGGTCCTGCTCACAGTGAATGAAAAGACCCAACACCCACATGATGTTCCTAGATGTTGGAGTGTGTTTCCATGCAAGTGGCTATGGAAATGTTACCACAGCTGTTCCACATGCAATCAGCTAGAGGGGGACTGCAATTAATGCAGAGGCCGTCAGCTGATCGTGAGCATCACTTACAAAACACAAGCTGCTGCCTAAACAAAGCAGGAGTACTTCTCCACATCCACCAGAAAGGGAGTGAGAGAGACAGATAGAGACAAAGTAAGACAGGGAGGGGGTGGGAGAGTAAAACCTAAGCATGTTTTTGTTACACACTTACCAGTACAGGGTTTCAAACCCCTGACTGACTACATATTGCTATCACCTGTCTATGCAATCACTGTATGCGCCACAGAGCTTACATGTTGAGGAAAGCTGTCCAAAGGTATATCTGATGGTGAGTGACATCTACAACAGTGATATAGCAGTGATAAGGTAGGAGTAGTACACATGCCTGTCCACATGAACAGGTGTCAACATTGACACAGCCACACGGTCTCAGGTACTCACACACATTAACAGAGTTGTCAGCATCAGGAATAGACTTCCTAACTAGCGAGTTTGCCATAATACAGTAATACGCAGGAATGACATGCACCACAGGGGTTATCAGGATGATATATGAGCAAAGGGTATGTGAAGGTTTCTGACATCAGACAACATGCTTGAGTAGGCCAATGGGAGGTGTAGTGAGTGTGAATGGGGTTGAAATCATTATACTCCACACACACAG
This sequence comes from Protopterus annectens, assembly GCF_019279795.1. Lineage (NCBI taxonomy): Eukaryota > Metazoa > Chordata > Ceratodontiformes > Protopteridae > Protopterus > Protopterus annectens. The sequence goes on along the minus strand of NC_056740.1, from coordinate 234,677,057 downwards.
ACACAGGGTGCCAATACTGACATGCATGGGTGCATTGCTTCACAGATGTGTAGTGGTTGACTGTGCCAGAAGGCTGTACAAGGCTAGATGAATTGTATACCTTGTCATCAGGCCACATGGCAATGGTCTGCATTGTGGCTTAGGGGTGCAGTGTCTGGATTTGCCCACACATGTGGGCATTGTATTCACCATCCAGTCATCTGGGTTACTATTGCAGGTGACCAGTGCTGTGCAATGCTTGGCGTGTATGTGTTCTATAGTCCATGACATGGACAGTATCTGGGATGTGCACAAGTTCCACATGCATGTTCTGTGACATGTGGAAGTATACCTGGGGTGTCTGGGGCATGTTGTGTAGACAGATTATCATCAGATGTGCCATTCCTGGCCTCATGTGGTGGGAACTGGCAATGGACACCAGGTTGATCCTGCACCTACATTGACATCATGATACAGGTATTCCCTTGTGTCAGTGGCATCTGTCCATACAGTGCATGTGTTTAAGGCATGGTATGTCCTTTGTGGGTTACATTTAATGGCACTACAGTTGTTGCAGGCATCCAGTGGGGAACATAGTGAAGGTGCACTGTCTGTAATTATGTGCCTATTGTAGTGATGGGACAAGGTGCCATGCCCTCTGTAGTCCACTGCAATCACACCATGGTTACTATCTGTGGGCAATATGCAGGGAACTACCAACAAAGTGGTTGTTGCCTAGCCAAGTGTATTTATGTATGAGACATGGGTTAAGAGTGTTCTCTGGATAATACAAGGGTTGCCTAAATTGTTCGCCAGGCCTTGATGTCACATGTAGGGGTATGGATTGTCAACCCCAGCCTCTCTGCTGTTTGACATCTGTTATCCTTGTATGGTGGACATTGCATCATATAATAGGCCCACCACATAAGAAATTTGCAAAACCCACTCCACAATGAGTCCAAATGTTACACACTCACAGCCACCTCCACATAGGATATGACTGACAAACACAGACACACACAGAGTCTCACAGTTGCCATGTCTGGGATTGGAACTCCTACCTAACTAGTATATCAAACTGCAGCATTACACTGTCATAGCATGCACCACAGTGATTACTGGGCTACTCTTTCCCTAAAGGTGTATTTCAAGGTGAATGACATCAGCAGGCTTGCCAAAAAAGGGCAATGGAGGTTGTATTGACTGTAAATGGCCTCACATTGCTCCCTATACAGGCAAACAAATGCACACACAAACATCCACATTTGCTATAATGAACTAGTATATCACACTACAGCATTACACTGTTATGGGATTCAAAACAGAAATTACTGGGCCATTTTTTCCCAAAAGGTGTATTTCAAAGTTAATGACATCAGCAGGCTTACCAAAAAAGGGCAATGGAAGTTGTAGTGAATGTGCATGGCCTCAACAGCATTGATCCTTACACAGACAAACAAACAAACAAGCATTAACACTTGCCATGTCTGGGACTAGAACCTCTACTGAACTAGTGAATCACACTGCAGCATTACGCTGTTATAAGACACACTATGGAGATTACTAGGCTATTTCTTCCCCAAAGGTGTATTTCCAAGTGAATGACATCAGCAAACATGCCAAGGTTGGGCAATGGAAGGTGTAGTTCATAGGTTCATAGGGTCATACATTGATACTAGGCTATCAGCCCTAGGGCCTATACATGCCTAGACATGACATTTCTCTAGCTATGACTTCCCACAATATATACTTCCCTGCACTCCTGTCTAGCACGGCAGCTGACATGATCCCCGGGGTAAATGTCCTATCTCCCATCCAATCATCCAGGTTCCTTTTGAAGAGGGCCAAAGGGGCACTCTGCTTGACATGTGTGGGCAGTCTATTCCAGGGAGTCTCTGGGTCAGGAACACATCCCTATTGCATGTATTGTTCATTGTGATGACAGGATTTGGATCCCTGGAGCATGTGGCTGTGAGGGTTTGGAATTCTTTAAGTGTAGCATGTCCAACAGCTGTGGGTTTATCAATGCATGTTATGTTAAGCAGAGATCACCTCTGAGAACACAATATGTGACAGAGTATTGCTGGCTGATTTTCAGATGGTCAGCATAGAGCATCTGGTTTAGGCCTGTGGTCATTTTGTGAGGTATGTCTGCAGCCTCACCACTTGTTGCAGATGTCTTGTGAGGTACATATGTAACAGGCCATTGTAGTCTGTACTGGGTTTACTGGGAGGTGCCTACAGTGGGACAGTGGGCTCCTTTTCCTGGATGTAAAGCCCTTAGTGGGAGGTGTGCCACCTAGGTGTGTTTCCTGACTGTTGTGATGATGTGGTTATCAAAGATGAGACCACTCTCTGCCTGTGTCCCTAAGTCTATCACACTTTAGATGTTTAGTGTACTGCCACCTATGTGGTACTTCACAGGTACATGTCCCTTCCCAATGGGGATAGCTATATATTTCTTGGCATTTATCTTGAGGCCATGGCTCAGGCACCAAGCATGTCTTTCTGTAGGGTCCTTCTGTAGAATATCCACATCATGTGGGGATTCAATATTGGCTCTCAGTGTGCAGTCATCTGCGACCTTTGTTTGCTGGTGTCCCTTACTGTTGGACTGTACTTCAGAGCAGTAGATGCCGAACAAGGGCAGTGCCAGGACTGAACCCTAAAACACTCCAACTGTCACTTGTCTGGGGCTTGGGTTGGTGTCACCTACATTTACAGTGTAGATTGTGTCAGTGTAGCAGTTGGCAGACCATTGTGTGACATTGGGATTAACGGCCAGCATGATACATTTATCTATGATTCCAGACTGGAGGATGGTTTTGAAGGACTTGGCAAGGTCCAGATAGGCTGTCTGAACCACCTTACCCTCATCTACGGCTCTGGAGATGGATTCACAGTTTTCATTCAGGTTGAGGTGACATGATCGGCCCTTCACAAACCAAACCTGGTTAGGGTCCAGTGTTTGCAGGTTGGCAATGCCTTTGTTTTAATTTCCATGATAATACATTCCATGGCCTTGCAGAGCATGTACATCATACTAATGGGGATGTAGTTCCCAGAATCCAAGGTGGATCCCCCCCTTGTGGACTGTGATAACTGAAGCTGTGCACCACACAGTGGGTATGATGCCTGAGGTGTGGCTATGATTAGGCATGGCATGTAGGTGAGGTGCAACTGAAGTCTGTAAGTCATGTAGTACACAGCCCGGGATGTTGACTGGTCCCATGGCAGCTGTTGTTATAGCTCTGTAGAGTGTGTTTTTTACCTTTGTGGCCATTATTACTGGCATATGGCAATTTATCCATGTTGAGATGGGCCCTTTGGGGGTTGGGAGGGGGGTGCAGTTGGCACTGAATCAATCTGACAGGATATTGGCAATATCCCTGGGACTGAGAGGAGTAGATTTAGTACCATTCTGTTGTAGCTCACAGCAGTTCTGAGCATTGCCATTTAGATTCCTCACATAACTATGGAACAGCTAGCAGTTGTCTTTGGCATCTGTGGCTATATTATGTTCATAACTAGCCTTGGGGGATGTTATGAGGGGGTCTCTGCCTTCTACTGTAGCTGGTAAGGTAGTATTTTGTATCCTGGAAAGTTCCCCATTTCTGCAAGTGTTTCCTCCTTTTGTTGTACAGTATATTTATGGCAGGGGGCCACCACATTGGCATCCTTTTCTTGGATGGGGAGCATCTTGGTTCACTATTGGATGGCACAATTCATGCACGAGTGGATGTGCTTGTACAGTGCCTTCATGTATGGTTCAGCTGTTGTCCTTTCAGTTCCCTTCTGCATGGGTGTCATGATGTTAGTCACATCTGATATGTGTAGCATGACATTGGCTTTGGAGATGTGTGTTACAGAGGTGTCCTTATTGGGGTGTGGGGGAGGGATGTTGATGTTAAGGGTGATTAGCTCATGGGCATACCTGACCACAAATTGGGTGACCATAGGTGTGGAGCATTGATGTCCCATGTTGGTAATGACCAGGTCTAGGATATTTGAGCCCCTGGTGGGACTATGGGTTACATGATCCAGGGCACTGGGAATTATGACTTCCAAGAACCACTGGGCACACTTGTTGGGATACAAGTAGTTTTCCCAGTTAATGGCAGGGTAGTGTAACTCATCCAGTATAAGGGTGTTTGCTTGTATCATAATATTTCACAGTATGTTTCAAAGACTGTAGTGGGTATCATGGGGCATGGTGGGGGATCTGTAGCAAGCTATTCAGTTTGGAATGCAGTCTAACCTACTGTTAGCTGCACCAGGGGTATTTCATACACATTCTGTTGGGCAAGTAGCCTGGTGGTGTGAATATCCTTGGTGAATATGGGCACTCCTCCACCTTTATTGTTTTGGTCCTGCTTTGGTGGCCAACAGGTGTGGTGAGAGCTGTACCTGGTATTGCAGGGGTGCTCTCTGGAGGCTTGGATCAGGTCTCTGTTACTGCACAGTTATCAATGTTCTCTATTTGTAGGTGTGCACAGTGACTGTGAATGGCCAAAAAAAATACTCCCTACACACACACACAGAGTTCTACAGTTGCCATGTCTGGGCATAGAACTCCTACCTAATGAGTTTAGTGTACTACAGCATTACACAGTTATAGGACACTCCATGGAGCTTACTAGGCTACTTCTTCCCCAAAGGTTTTTTTCAAAGTGAATGACTTCATCAGGCTCATATGAGGTTGCAGTGACTGTGAATGGCCTCAAAAGCATTGCTCCCAACACAGACAAACATACACAGAAACATCCACACTTGTCATATCTGGGAATAGAACTTCTACATAGCTAGTTTATCACACTATACAGTTATAGTACATGCCACAGAGATTACTGGACTATACTTCTTCCCCAAATGTGTATTTCAAAGTAAATGACATCAGCAGGCTTGCCAAAGAAGGGCACTGGAGGTTGTAGTGACTGCGAATAGCCTCAAAAGTATTGCTCCCACCACAGACAAACAAACAGCCACACTTACCATGTCTGACAATAGAACTCCTACCTAACTAGTTTATCACACTTCAGCATTATGCAGTTATAGGATGCACCATGGATAGGTTGTGTGAACCACCTTACCCTCATCTATGGCTCTGGAGATGGATTCACAGTTTTCATACAGGTTGAGGTGACATGATCGGCCCTTCACAAACCAAACCTGGTTAGGCTCCAGTGTTTGCAGGCTGGCAACTGCTAGATTCATACTGACTTGTACAGTCATGTTGCACAGTTAGCACTAGCACCACAGACACTACAATGCTGAGGGATTCCAGAGGCATATGTTTACAGTGATTGACATTTGCACATCATGTGGTTTTAACCAATTGGATGTGTGCTGGGTGGGACAGGCCTCATGATGGAATGCTCTTTGTCACTGTCACTCTCTTCCACACATCTGTGTATGTATACTTTTGGCCTATTATAGTGTGTTTTTCTTGGATATATGTGTGTATTCATATCCAATGTATGTGCAAAGCATGACTGGTATGTACTGAGGAGTGTATTCACTAACATCTGTGACTGTCAGATATGTGTGGCCCACTGTTGTTGCCAGACATGGACTTCATTTCTTCAAGTGTGTGAGCATGCCTAGTATGGCCTTTCAGTAGTTTGTTGTCTGACATGGCCTTCATTTCTCTAAGTGTGCCCAGTATGATCTTCTGTATTGAATGTGTGAATCCATTCCAGGTAGATTGTACTTCAGAGCAGATGTTTGTGTTCTACACCTTCAGGCAGAAGACTGTTTCTGCAGGATATCTGTAGATCAGTTGACAATATGGGTCAAAATGGGCAAAATATAGTGTGTTACTGTAGGTGATTGTGTCTGTGCTGCTTCTGCTACATGGTCCTGGTGTTAGCAGAGATATTCAGACATGTACTGTTATACACTGTGATGTTTTATGCAATCAAGTACTGTCAGGTAGACATATTTGCTTGCAGTGATATCCTGGGGAACACAGGGTGAATGCAGCTGTGTCCAGTATTGTGGTCAGCAGTCTACATATTCTTGCACACTCATGCCATTCTGGAGGGGAAGCTACAGACATTTGTTGCTGGGTCTGTGTAAATGGTTCAGCACCTTGGTACAGTGGTGGCAGAGGATCCCATGCCTGTACATCCATCGATGTGGCAGTATGGCCATAACTTGCTGTGGCGATGCTTCACAGCTGTACAGGGGTCATAATTCTGAACATTACTCCTACAAATTGTGGTTTACGAATAGGGTTGTAGCCACATATTCTTGTGTTTTGCAGCCAGGGATAGTATGTGCACACGACTGAGTTTCAGACTTCATGCACTCCATGATGCCCATGCTCCCACCCCCCTCTATTATTCTATCCTCTTCCATACATTATGCAAACATTATCTGATATGTTCCCTATATTTATCACCTCATCACAGCAGTAATTTGGTGTTGGTCCACAGTTCATGCAGTAGGACATGGTGGACATGTTACTGTGATTTGTCCACATGGCCTTGCGTTTGGGTTCTGTGGACTGCATTATGTTGTTATTTGGGAGTCCATGACAAAACATACATTGGCAGAACGGGTAAGGCACAGGCCTTTGGCAGTGGACTGTAGGCCATTTGGTAGTGATGCAGGCCAGCTGTAGCAGGCTGTTGCATTCGGTCAGCCCTACAGTCCCAGACTGCAATACACTATATTCCCCTGGGGTGACAGGGTAGGTGTGCAAGGTGTTCTTGCCAATACTGTCTGTCAGTATTGGTCCAGTGGTATGGATGCTGGCAGGGTGCTGCTTACATCTAGGGACACACCTGCATGGGACATCTGCTCTGCATGTGGCATTCCTTTGCTATTGCCATACACAGGTGGGGCTCATATTATATTCATTCCCAACAGCAGGGTTAAGGCCAGAGAGGTACCTGTGGGTGGTGGTTGGGTGAGCTGGGTGCATGTGTGCTATGGCCACTACTTGCATCTGACTCACAGATATGCATGGGGCATTCCACTTATGCTGGCTTGTGCAGGGACATTAGCTGTTTCTCAATACATCATGCCTATGACCTTTGTGGTCTGCCAGTGTCTGGCCAGATGACATTGGTATTCCATACTACAAGCCCAGATAATGTACTGCAAACCTGTATATACAATTCCAAGGGTATGTCCATTTGACAGTTACATATTATATACAGTCTGTCTGGGGTACTTCCCCCTGTGTACTGCTTGTATATATGGGCCGACAGTCATGCCATGTCCCTCTTTCTGATGGTAACACATATTACTTCCAAACATTTACTATGGCTTATTGCTGGAATGCGTTATACTGGGAAGCATTGTGTTTGGCACTGCAGTTGTGAGAACTTGGCCCTGTCAACGGCAGTACTGGGCAACAGCCACCAGGACAACTCTCACCATGCCTCAATACTGACCACTCTCACAAAATATATGACACACACCAACCTAACACACGCAGACCTACATATTGTACACATGCTACAATCTATCCTGCTACCTTGGTCAGCTCAGGTAATCTGTCCTCCACTGTTATTATACCTACACATACATGTTACAACACTTTTACATAGGATTGGAGGCACACCTGTGTGTTACTACAGGTCTATGTAGGATTGGGTGGCACACCTTACTGTTACTACATTTCTACATAGGATTGGGGGGCACACCTGCTGTTTATACATGTCTACATAGGATTGAGGGGGCACACCTGACTGTTACTACATTTCTACATAGGATTGGGAGGAGCACACCTGACTGTTACTACAATTCTACATATGATTGGGGGGACACACCTGACTGTTACTACATTTCTACATAAAACCGGGAGGGCATACCTAACTGTTACTGCAGGTCTACATAGGATTGGGGGGCACACCAAACTGTTACTACATTCCTACATAGGATTGGGGGGGACACTGGACTGTTACTACATTTCTACATAGAATTGGGGGCACACCTGACACTTGTACACATTTCCTATGACTGTATTGGTATGTCATGTACTCCATTTTATTCTGTATTCTAACCTATCATGTTGACTAGAGGCATATCAGTGTACTACAGGTCTTAAGTTTGATTGACCTACATTTCACTTTCTGACTTCTTATCTTTCAGAACTAACATCCCACTGCCTGACCTGTTGTAGTCTGTCTATGTAGACCTGAAGGGGGGAGGTTACCCATAGCCATCAATCAGAGGCCTTAGCACAGACTTAGTTTGTGTTTGTCTATACCTGTCCTGCTGTCTGAGACTGTTGTTGGGTATGTGAGCCTCCCTGACTGGCATGTGTGTGTCATATGGACACACTTGTGGCCCAGCACATTTCCTGCAGTGGGTTTCATCACCTTGTCTAGTACTGGCTACTATGGTGACACCAGTATTTGTAACAAATTTCATGCTGCCACTATAGGTGTCTACTATCTGCTGGCATCCCATTCAGCCACCCAATTCCCTTGCATGCTCACATCCATACCATAGATACAAGTAACAACACATACTACTTCATTTGGCAATTGGTAGCAAGATTGACTTACCTTGTGGCTGTGCCAGTACTGAGGATGGTGCTGTAGGGCTGACTATGTCGGATGCACATAGTACACTCCCTATACATGGTTAAACACAGGTAGTGTCATGTTTGGCATCCCTTTTACTGTATGTGTAAGTCAGAGAGAGGTGTCATTCCCTGGATCCCTATTGTGTCAGTGTATGTGCTATACGTAGCCTCTTTGCCAAGGCCAGGGCATACTGGGCACACCTCCTTCTGCCTACTGGGGCAGGTTCAGGTTGTTCCTTCTCTGAGTCACTTTGTGCCTGTGTAGGACTTGGAAATGGTGGTGGGCTGTGTGGCCCTGCCCCACACTGTTCCTGCTGCAGCTGTTTCCATAGGATTATATTGTGTAGCATGGCACATACGATGACAATTTGGGTACATGTAGCTGGTGAGTACTGCAAGCCTCCACCGGATGTGTCCAGGCACCGGAACTGTGACTTGAGCATCCCAAACACACACTCTATTATGATTCTGGTCTGTGCGTGTGCCTCATTATGGAGTTCTTGTTCGGGTCTGTGTGCATTTCTGATGGGTGACATCAGCCATGGTTCCAGTGCATAACCAGCATCCCCCACTAAGTGACCATAAGGGATGTCCCCATTGGCAAATCTCATAGCTTCTAGGGCAGCTAGCACACGCATTCATTATAATGCCCTGGGCATCACACATGACCTAGCAGTTGATGGAGGGGAAGCCCTTGCATTTGATGTAGACCCTACCCTGCTCACTGGGTGGTGCTTTGATGTGTATATGCATGCAGTTTATAGCACCCACAACCTCAGGGTATTCTGCTATTTTGTGGAAAAGATGTATATTGCTGGCCAACGCCTCACGGCTGTTGTGGAAATATATGTGCTCACTGGCATGTGCTGACATGGAATCCAGGAACTGGTGGAGTACCCTGGATGCTGATGCCTGTGAGATCCCCATGATATCCCCAGTTGGCCTTTGGAAGGTACCTGTGGCTAGTAGTCTTACACATACCTTGGTATCCACTGGGATGGGTTCATCTCTGTTAGTTCTGAGTGTCAGGCATGGCCAGCACAGCTCAGCAATTTGCTGTAGGAGGTCACTGTCCACCCTATAGTGCTCCACTATCTCCAGCTCATGTAGCCCCTAGTAGGTTACCCTGGGTCTGTACACTCTTCTCTGTCTACTCACTGTGGTTTGGTTGACAGCGTTCTCATCCTCACCACCCTCAGCCTCTTCCACATGTTGATGTATGATAGCTGCTGCAGCCCCTATCATTTTGTTGCTTTTGTTTGTTAAAAATTCCCCACTTGTATACACTGGTGGTGTAGAGCATGTGGGAAAAAAGAGGGAAAGGTTTTTGCATAGTTTATAGTAGTGTTCTGGGCTGGGTGGGCTGCTGCCTGTGTAATTGGCTGATTCTGATATATTTTACCTGCCAGCTATGCTAGTTCTCCTTGATTACCTTCCTACTGCTGTTTTCCCTTCCCATTGTCTTCCTGTTTAAGCCCGGGGCATGCAGTGCAAACACAGTGCTCAGATGTGCACAGAGCTGCTATTTCCTGGTTTACTTTTTTTTTTCCTTTAAAACACCCGCTTAGGCAATGTAAAGAGTGCTAGGCAGCTTCAGACACACCCCCTTGCTTAGCTCTGTTAAGCTAAGGGCAAACCCCAGCCACAAGGCTGCAATAAACTTACAGTATGCCTGACACCCCCCCTCCCATGATGTCAGCTTTCTCTTAGGCTTGAACCATGCTATTCCTGCACTTACATGGTTGAGTGCTGTCTTGCATTGAGGGGAAATCTGGGATTCAGTATCATTTTCTCATTTGCATAGGATTACCTGCTAATACATAGTTACAGGTCCCACACTGAGCCTTCTCCCTTAGCAATCACTATTCACTGGCCATGTTGTCTTCTACCTGCCATTGAGTATAATGGCAAAATAGTGATTTTAGTTAGAATGCTTATTTCAGTTTTTTTTTTTTATTATTTTCAGCCCAATCCCATTTACGTGCCACTGCCCTATGCTTAAACAGCAGAAATCAGCTAAAAAAAAATAAAAGTTTTTTTCTTTTTTTGCCAACTGCTTTCCAACTGTTTTCCATGCCAATGGCCATATATTTGACCACTGGCATGCTTTACACATACTACACACCCTTTATTTGGAGATGTCATGACTCCATTTTGTAGTTTGCAGAAATGTACTAACTGAGTACATTTCTGCACACTGCACTAATCCTGCACTGCCGGATGAAAGCTTCCTGGATCATAAATTCATCTCATTTGCATGGTTTTTACCTGAAAATGCGGTAATTTACAAACAGGAGCTGTGTCCGTGTAGGAATAGTGCAGGAGAGCTCGTGCACATCCCTGGAGCTTATTCCTGGATTGCATGGTGGCCATATTGCCTCTATATATATATATATATATATATATATATATATATATATATATATATATATATATATATATATATATCTATATATATATATATATCTATATATATATATATATATATATATATATATATATAGATATATATATATATATATATATATATATATATATATATATATATATATATAGATATATAAAATATATATATATATATAATATAATATATATAGGGTTTTGGTACGATAATCATTTTGATTATAGTTAGCATCTCTTCCATCATGAAGACAATTTTATTCCCTTTGTCTATTAGATTCTCTATAATGTTTATAGTGTTAGTATAATTATAATGTATTATATCTTTATTATATTTTTAATGTTATCTGTTATATTTTTTCCTAAATAATTAATTTGTCTCTTTGACAATATATGTAATGAATGTATTTTTGATTCTAGTCTTATTTGTATTTATAGGTAGGATTTTTGTTTTGTCATCATTAAATGTTAAAGCAGATTATCTTTGAAACTGCAGATAAATAATCATTATCAATTAATGTCAGCAGGATGTCATCAGCAAAGAGTTGAATTTTAGAGTTTAAATTCTCATATATGTTAATATCTTTTATATCTATATTTGATCTGAGAAATTTAGCAAATGGTTCCATAATTAGGATAAAAAGCAGAGATGAAAGAGGACATCCTTGTTTGGTTCCTTTCAAAATGTGTATAGAATCAGAAGTAAATGTACCTATTTTAACAAATGCAAAGCACTCGTTATAAAGAAGATTAATCAGATGTGTGAAGTTACCTGAGAAATTATATTCTTCTAAAACCAGCAAGAGATATTTCCAGTTTACTGAGTCAAAAGCACTATTAATATCAAGACTCATTAATGTCAAGTTCTCTTTTGTTTTATTTGCATAGTCAGTTATTGTGATTATTCTTTTAATATTATCATAAGTATTTCTATTTAAGATAAAGCCAGTTTGATCTTCATCAATCATGGAGGGTAGAATATATTTTAATCTATTAGCATGAATTGTCATGATCAATTTATAATGTATATTTAAAAGTGAGACTAGTTTGCACGAAGAGCACTCAGTAGGATCTTTATCAGTTTTTAAAATTGGGGGGATAAGAGTATATTTCCAGAAAGGAGGAACTTTAGCTAGGTCCTTGACTATGGACAAAAAAAACTTGTGCAATATGTCTAGAGGTTCCTTACAGTTTATAAAATTCAGATATAATCCCATAATTGCCTGGTGCTTTATCAGGTTTCATTTTAGAAGCTTGAGATTGAAGTTCAGACATAGAGATTGGTTTGTCAATGTATTCCATTTGGTCATCAGATAGTTTAGATTTTATATATTTTAATAAATATCTTAAATATTTCTTCTGGATCTATTACTATATTATTTTTATTGATTTTATTATAATAATCTCTGAAATCCTTTAGAATATCTTCTATTTCTGTTACTTTTCTTTTTTTCCTATGTGAGTACATTTCTTTTATGTGATTGAACTTACTGACTAATTTTGCTTTTGTGGCTAAATTGTGCATAGATTTTGGATTAATAGATATGTTAATCATCTTAAACTTCTGAAGTTTGATTTTGGTTTTATGGTTTAATATGTCCAAGTATTTGTTCTTTATTAATCTCTTCTGTATTATTATTATTTTTGTCTGATTTTCTAATTTTAAATTATCAAGTTTTTCTTGTATTTCATGTAATTTTGTGCCCAATTTTTTATTATTTGGCAAACAATTAGTGGCTCTACCAAAAAGATATGCTTTCAGTGCATCACATTTTTGAAGTATCTTCTATATTACTAATTTCTAAAAAGGAAATAATTTCTTTAATAAGTCATTAAATTATTTTAAACAATTTATATATGCTGGTAGTCTTCTGATTTTAACATTATTATTAAATTCCAAAAAAAGCTCAAAGGTAATTGCATTGTGACCTGAAAGCAGACAGGTTTCTGTTTTGACTTTGCCTAGTGTATTGGTCAGGTTATTAGAGTCATAAACTCTGTCAGTTCTGATTGTGTTCCATGTCTATGGGAATAATGAGTAAAAAATAATGAATTCAGTTCTGAAAATTCATTTATGTCTCTAAGATGAAACAATTCATTAAATTTTAACAATGCCTCTGCAGATAGCTGTATTCTCCTTTTACCTATTATGTTAGTATCACTTGGTGACAATATACAATTAAAGTCTCCTGCTAGAATGATACTGACTTTTGCGTTTTAAATTACTTTTCTATGTGTTGGGCAACTGTTTTAATTCCTATTCCATGGAGCCAGTACAAGTTAATGAGTTAGTATCATCTTATTATACTTTATAGTTACAGTGCAAAGCATACCTTTATCATCTTGATATGTTTCTATAACCGTAAGCATAGGCAGTGAATTTCTCCATAATATAGTACCCCCTTTTTATTATATTGTGAACTGGATAATATAGTGTAGTTTTTAGTATTTAGCCTGTCTATGTCTTCTGTTAATAAGTGTGTTTCTTGTAAAAAAAATAACTTGAAAATTAAACAACTTCAAATTTCTGTTTAAGCTGCCCCTCTTGCACCCAGTGTGTGTGTATGTGTCTCCCATTAGTAACAGCAGTTTATATAAATTAAACAACTTTAAATTCAGCTATGTGTTATACTGCAGCCATTTTCTATTTCAAATATAAAGTATGCATTAGTTCTTGAGTAAGCATTCTGTATGCAACCCTTCAGATCATAATACTACTATAAATGCTGTATGCTTCATTTAAAGGAAGCAAATAATATGATGTCATGACTTATTAAAAACAATTCTTAATTATCTGTTTTCTTGATACTGCTTTGGATGTGGAGGTCAAATTTAAGATTATCATCTATTATGGCTCCTAATAGTTTTGTATGGTGGACTAATTCAATTTCCATGTAATTTGTCATTTTGAAATAATCCACTCCACTTCACTCTAATAGATTGGCTACTAGTATCTGACACTACTATATATCATAACCCAGAAACCCTATCCAATTCCCTTAATGATCAAGCTCCCATAAAAGTTAGTAGATCCACTTCTCACTATACCAGACCTCAGAGATACATAAGTTGCTGAAAACTATCCAACTTCTCTCCTGACACTTTTAACACCCTTTTCTCTAGAATTAATTGTAGTCACCTAAACAAGCACACTCTGGATGAAGTGGTCCAAACTTTTAACTCCACATTTCTAGATATATTAAACTCCCTTGCACCCCATCATACTGTTACAACTAAATCCAAGGTATCCCCGTGGTTCTCCAAGGCAACTCACACCCTTATGAGAAATAGGGACAGACTATGAAAAACCTGGAAAAAATATAAACTCCCCTCTGACTGGCAAAAATACAGAGAACTTAGAAACAAGACAAAAAAAACACACATTGCTAAAGATAAAAATGATTTTTACTTCAACCCTCCTGCAGTTCTAAAATCTGACCCCCCCCAAAAATTCTGGAACTCAGTCAACCAAATATTGCATCCTAGTAACACTTCTTCCACTAATCCCTACCCAAATAGGACACCTGAAGACACTGCCACTTCCTTCAACTCATTCTTTATCAAATCTGTAACAAAGATGATCAATACAAACTCCCTTCTACCTAAAGATCCTAATCATGCTATCCTACCTTCTAGTTCCAACTCCTCTAAATCTTTTTCTTTCCAATCTGTATCTACTACTTATATCAAATCTCTACTCTCCAAATTAAAACCTTGCTCAACTTCCACTGACAACATTTCTTCTTACTTCCTCCAGCTAGCAGGTGATACTCTTGCCTTTCCTGTATCTATCTTGATTAACCACTCTGTCACTGAGTCTAACGTTCCCTCTACCTATCCACAAAGGTAGACATTCTCTAGAAATCTCTAATTTTAGACCTATAGCCATCCTGTCACCCCTTTCAAAACTACTTGAAAAATGTATACATAAGCAGACTGCAATATCTATTACAGGAAAACCTATTTACTCCTACTCAGCATGGATTCTGCCCAAAACACAGTACAACTACTGCCTTAATCTCCTTTACTAACACCATATCCCTGGCTTGTGACAACAACAAACTTGTCTCCTGTTTATTTCTAGACCTTTCTAAAGCCTTTGATACTGTATCTTTACTTCTGGCTAAATTAATCTTATCTTCTCTCCTGCTACTGTCACTTGTGGTTTTCCAGCTATTGATCTGATCAATTACAATCTGTGAAATGGCTCTTGCTTTTCCCTTCCCTCCCCATAAAATGGGTGTTCCCCAAAATTCCATATTAGGTCCATTGCTATTTAACATTTTTACAAATCTACTCTACATTTCTTGCTCTCAGTCACCTCTTATACAATATAAAGATGATTCTACTGTGATTACCATCATTGATTATCCCCCTGATCTCATCTCTAAAACTCAGGCTGCTTTTACCTCTGTGGAAACATCGCTCACCAACAGCCAACTAATCCTAAACTCTAAAAAAAAAACTCCTACTCTTACATAGGAGTATATCTCACTACTCTCCCACTAAAGTACTTTGGAGCTCTAACCAAGACTAACTATGTATCCATAAACCTAGGACTAAAATAGGTAGTAACCTATATAGCTATCATCCTACTATTGCATGTAACATGCTTCCACTTCAAATTAGATTAATAAAACAACCTAAACAATTTAAAGCAGCTGCCAAAGAACGCTTAAAAATACTCTGATTCTGCCTCTGTACTCACCCACCATAAACTGTATCCAACCATTAATTAATCACTACCCCAAACTTTACTCTACTTCTTTCTGTACTAACACATCTATTTCTCCTGACCATGCCTACTATTCTAACTTACATTATTTATGCCTCAGCTTAACCTCTCCCACCCTATATCCCTCCCATAAATTAACTCTTAAAAGTACCTAATGTCTATATAGTACTAATACTGTATAACTGTAAGAATATTTCTATTTTATTTTCTCACATAGTCTGCATTACTAATGATAATGTATAAACATTCGAAACTTGCATAATGTTGTAAATATCAGTAAAAATGTTATTGTATCTGTAATTGTTTTTATAGTATTGTACAATGTTCCTGGAGCTTTTCTCTCCTGGCCTCCACTGAAAAAGGGTTATTTTGTAGCTCAGTCAGACTTTTCCCAGTCAACAAATGTAAAATAAATAAAAACAAAAGATGCTTTATTAGGATTGTGTGTTTTGGGGTACAGAGGAGAAGTTTGTTTTTCCAGGTGGTTGAGTAAGATTTGTACTCATGAAAGCCAAGTTTCATTGGAGATGACAGCTTGGTGAATAATTTCTTGCAGATGAGTTAAGGTGTTTAAACAGTAGATGATGGTAGAGTCATCTGCATATTAAAATCCAGGTGCCTTCACAGAAGATGAATGTAGATTATTGATAAAAAAATATTGAATAGTAGAGGGCATGGCTGGATCCTTGTTGGACTCCTGTGGAAGTGGGAAGGTATGCAGAGATGGACCCTTGGCATTTTATAGGTTTTTGCCTGTTGGCAAGGTAGCTGGAGAACCACTGAATAGATGTTGGTGATAGAACCAGGGTGGAAAGTTGATTGAGAAGTTTAGTGTGAGAGACACTGTCAAAGGTTTTTGATAGATCTAGAAATACTGCAGATACAAGTTTATTAAAGTTACAAGCTTTATTGACAGTGTCTGTAAATGATAGTAAAGCAGTGGAAGTGCTGTGGTCTGGCTAAAATCCATGTTGCATATTAGTGATTAGCTTATTTTTTAAGAGATAGTGGAGAAATTGTTGATGTATACATCTTTCAAGGATGTTAAAGAAAGGATTCAGGATGGCTAATGGATGGGAATTTGTAATGTCAGTGGATTTATCTCCTTTATGTAAGGAGATAATATGCCATTTTCCATAATACCTTTTATATCTATATTTGATCTGAGAAATTTAGCAAATGGTTCCATAATTAGGAATAAAAGCAGAGATGAAAGAGGACATCCTTGTTTGGTTCCTTTCAAACTGTGTATAGAATCAGAAGTAAATGTACCTATTTTAACATATGCAAAGCACTCGTTATAAAGAAGATTAATAAGATGTGTGAAGTTACCTGAGAAATTATATTCTTCTAAAACCAGCAAGAGATATTTCCAGTTTACTGAGTCAAAACCACTATTAATATCAAGACTCATTAATGTTAAGTTCTCTTTTGTTTTATTTGCATAGTCAATTATCGTGGTTATTCTTTTAATATTATCATAAGTATTTCTATTTAAGATAAAGCAAGTTTGATCTTCATCAATCATGGAGGGTAGAATATACTTTAATCTATTAGCATGAATTGTCATGATCAATTTATAATGTACATTTAAAAGTGAGACTAGTTTATATGAAGAGCACTCAGTAGGATCTTTATCAGTTTTTAAAATTGGAGGGATAAGAGTATATTTCCAGGATGGAGAAACTTTAGCTAGGTCCTTGACTATGGACAAAAAAACTTGTGCAATATGTCTAGAGGTTCCTTACAGTGTATAAAATTCAGATATAATGCCATAATTGCCTGGTGCTTTATCAGGTTTCATTTTAGAAGCTTGAGTTTGAAGTTCATACAGAGATTGGTTTGTCAATGTATTTCATTTTGTCATCAGATTGTTTAGATTTTATATTTTTTAATAAATATCTTAATTATTTCTTCTGGATCTATTAATATATTATTTTTATTGATTTTATTATAATAATCTCTGAAATCCTTTAGAATATCTTCTATTTCTGTTACTTTTATTTTTTTCCTGTGTGAGTAGATTTCGTTTATGTGATTGAACTTACTGACTAATTTTGCTTTTGTGGCTAAATTGTGCATAGATTTTGGATTAATAGATATGTTAATCATCTTAAACTTCTGAAGTTTGATTTTGATTTTATGGTTTAAGACGTCCAAGTATTTGTTCTTTATTAATCTCTTCTGTATTATTATTATTTTTGTCTGATTTTGTAATTTTAACTTATCAAGTTTTTCTTGTATTTCATGTAATTTTATGCCCAATTTTTTATTATTTGGCAAACAATTAGTGGCTCTACCAAAAAGATATGCTTTTAGTGCATCACATTTTTGAAATATCTTCTATATTACTAATTTCTATAAAGGAAATAATTTCTTTAATAAGTCATTAAATTATTTTAAACAATTTATATATGCTGGTAATCTTCTGATTTTAACATTATTATTAAATTTCAAAAAAAGCTCAAGGGTAATTGCATTGTGACCTGAAAGCAGACAGGTTTCTGTTTTGACTTTGCCTAGTGTATCAGTCAGGTCATTAGAGACATAAACTCTGTCAGTTCTGATTTTGTTCCATGTCTATGGGAATAATGAGTAAAAAATAATGAATTCAGTTCTGAAAATTCATTTATGTCTCTAAGATGAAACAATTCATTACATTTTAACAATGCCTCTGCAGATACCTGTATTCTCCTTTTACCTATTATGTTAGTATCACTTGGTGACAATATACAATTAAAGTCTCCTGCTAGAATGATACTGACTTTTGAGTTTTAAATTACTTTTCTAGGTGTTGGGCAACTGTTTTAATTCCTATTCCATGGAGCCAATACAAGTTAATAAGAGTTAGTATAATCTTATTATACTTTATAGTTACAGTACAAAGCATACCTTTATCATCTTGATATGTTTCTATAACCGTAAGCATAGGCAGTTAATTTCTCCATAATATAGTACCCCCTTTTTATTATATTCTGAACTGGATAATACAGTATAGTTTTTAGTATTTAGCCTGTCTATGTCTTCTGTTAATAAGTGTGTTTCTTGTAAAAGAAAATAACTTGAGAATTAAACAACTTCAAATTTCTGTTTAAGCTGCCCCTCTTGCACCCATTATTTAATCCATTCATATTTATGGAAATACAGTTAATAAATGCCATTTGTCCTACGGAATACCATTTAAGCAGCAGTTTTAATTTAACACTGTTAATGTCTTTTCCTTTTAAAAAAAGAAAGTATAAAATGTCACTCAGTGTGTGTGTATGTGTCTCCCATTAGTAACTGCAGTTTATATAAATTAAACAACTTTAAATTCAGCTATGTGTTATACTGCAGCCATTTTCTATTTCAAATATAAGTATGCGTTAGTTCTTGAGTAAGCATTCTGTATGCAGCCCTTCAGATCATAATACTACTATAAATGCTGTATGCTTCATTTAAAGGAAACAATATTTTGTCATGACTTATTAAAAACAATTCTTAGTTATCTGTTTTCTTGATACTGCTTTGGATGTGGAGGTCAAATTTAAGATTATCATATATTATGGCTCCTAATAGTTTTGTATGGTGGACTAATTCAATTTCCATGTCATTTGTCATTTTGAAATAATCCACTCCACTTCACTCTAATAGACTGGATACTAGTATCTGACATTACTATATATCATAACCCAGAAACCATATCCAATTCCCTTAATGATCAAGCTACCATAAAAGTTACTAGATTCACTTCTCACTATATCAGACCTCATAGATACATAAGTCATTGAAAACTATCCAACTTCTCTCCTGACACTTTTAACACCCTTTTCTCTAGAATTAATTGTAGTCACCTAAACAATCACACTCTGGATGAAGTGGTCCAAACTTTTAAGTCCATATTTCTTGATATATTAAGCTCCCTTGCACCCCATCATACTGTTACAACTAAATCCAAGGTATCCTCATGGTTCTCCAAGGCAATTCGCACCCTTATGAGAAATAGGGACAGACTATGAAAAACCTGGAAAAAATATAAACTCCCCTCTGACTGGCAAAAATACAGAGAACTTAGAAACAAGAAAAAAAACACATTGCAAAAGACAAAAATGATTTTTACTTCAACCCTCCTGCAGCTCTAAAATCTGACCCAAAAAATTCTGGAACTCAATCAACCAAATATTGTATCCTGGTAACACTTCTTCCCCTAATCCCTACCCAAATAGGACACCTGAAGACACCGTCACTTCCTTCAACTCATTCTTTATCAAATCTGTAACAAAGATGATCAATACAAACTCCCTTCTACCTAAAGATCCTAGTCATGCTATCCTAACTTCTAGTTCCAACTCCTCTAAATCTTTTTCTTTCCAATCTGTATCTACTACTTATATCAAATCTCTAATCTCCAAATTAAAACCTTGCTCATCTTCTACTGACAACATTTCTTCTTACTTCCTACAGCTAGCAGGTGATACTCTTGCCTTTCCTGTATCTATCTTGATTAACCACTCTGTCACTGAGTCTAAAGTTCCCTCTACCTATCCACAAAGGTGGACATTCTCTGGACATCTCTAATTTTAGACCTATAGCCATCCTGTCACCCCTTTCAAAACTACTTGAAAAATGTATACATAAGCAAACTGCAATGTCTATTACAGGAAAACCTATTTACTCCTACTCAGCATGGATTCTGACCAAAACACAGTACAACTACTGCCTTAATCTCCTTTACTAACACCATATCCCTGGCTCGTGACAACAACAAACTTGTCTCCTGTTTATTTCTAGACGTTTCTAAAGCCTTTGATACTGTATCTTTACTTCTGGCTAAATTAATCTTATCTTCTCTCCTGCTACTGTCACTTGTGGTTTTCCAGCTATCTCTCTGATCAATTACCATCTGTGAAATGGCTCTCATCGCTTTTCCCTTCCCTCCCCATAAAAATGGGTGTTCCCCAAAGTTCCATATTAGGTCCATTGCTATTTAACATTTTTACAAATCTACTCTATATTTCTTGCTCTCAGTCACCTCTTATACAATAGGCAGATGATTCTACTGTGATAACCATAATTGATTATCCCCCTGATCTCATCTCTAAAACTCAGGCTGCTTTTACCTCTGTGGAAACATTGCTCACCAACCGCCACCTAATCCTAAACTCTAAAAAAAAAAACCTCCTACTCTTACATAGGAGTATATCTCACTACTCTCCCACTAAAGTACTTTGGAACTCTAACCAAGACTAACTATGTATCCATAAACGTAGGACTAAAATAGGTAGTAACCTATATAGCTATCATCCTACTATTGCATGTAACACACTTCCACTTCAAGTTAGATTAACAATACAACCTAAACAATTTAAAGCAGCTGCCAAAGAACGCTTAAAAATACTCTGATTCTGCCTCTGTACTCACCCACCATAAACTGTATCCACCTATTACCTAACCACTACCCCAAATTTTACTCTACTCCCTTCTGTACTAACACATCTATTCCTCCTGCTCATGCCTAGCTGTCTCTTTCTACCTTACATTATTTGTGCCTCAGCTTAACCTCTCCCTCCCTATATCCCTCCCATAAATTAACTCTTAAAAGTAACTAATGTCTATATAGTACTAATACTGTATAACTGCAAGAATATTTCTATTTTATTTTCTCACATAGTCTGCATTACTAATGATAATGTATAAACATTCGAAACATGCATAATGTTGTAAATATCAATAAAAATGTTATTGTATCTGTAATTGTTTTTATATTATTGTACAATGTTCCTGGAGCTTTTCTCTCCTGGCCTCCACTGAAAAAGTGTTATTTTGTAGCTCAATCAGACTTTTCCCAGTCAACAAATATAAAATAAATAAAAACAAAATATGCTTTTTTAGGATTGTGTGTTTTGGGGGTACAGAGGAGAAGTTTGTTTTTCCAGGTGGTTGATTAAGATTTGTACTCATGAAAGCCAAGTTTCATTGGAGATGACAGCTTATTGAATAATTTCTTGCAGATGAGTTAAGGTGTTTGAACAGTAGATGATGGTAGAGTCATCTGCATATTAAAATCCAGGTGCCTTCACAGAAGATGAATGTAGATTATTGATAAAAAATATTGAATAGTAGAGGGCATGGCTGGATCCTTGATGGACTCCTGTGGAAGTGGGAAGGTATGCAGTGATGGACCCTTGGCATTTTATAGATTTTTGCCTGTTGGCAAGGTAGCTGGAGAACCACTGAATAGATATTGGTGATAGAACCAGGGTGGAAAGTTGATTGGGAAGTTTAATGTGAGAGACACTTTCAAAGGCTTTTGATAGATCTAGAAATACTGCAGATACAAGTTTATTAAAGCTACAAGCTTTATTGACAGTGTCTGTACATGATAGTATAGCAGTGGAAGTGCTGTGTTCTGGCTGAAATCCATGTTGCATATTAGTGATTAGCTTATTTTTTAAGAGATAGTGGAGAAATTGTTGATGTATACATCTTTCAAGGATGTTAAAGAAGGGATTCAGGATGGCTAATGGATGGGAATTTGCAATGTCAGTGGAGTTCTCTTTTATTAAGGAGATAATATGCCATTTTCCATAATACCTTTTATATCTATATTTGATCTGAGAAATTTAGCAAATGGTTCCATAATTAGGAATAAAAGCAGAGATGAAAGAGGACATCCTTGTTTGGTTCCTTTCAAAATGTGTATAGAATCAGAAGTAAATATACCTATTTTAACATATGCAAAGCACTCGTTATAAAGAAGATTAATAAGATGTGTGAAGTTACCTGAGAAATTATATTCTTCTAAAACCAGCAAGAGATATTTCCAGTTTACTGAGTCAAAAGCACTATTAATATCAAGACTCATTAATATTAAGTTCTCTTTTGTTTTATTTGCATAGTCAATTATCATGATTATTCTTTTAATATTATCATAAGTATTTCTATTTAAGATAAAGCAAGTTTGATCTTCATCAATCATGGAGGGTAGAATATTTTTTAATCTATTAGCATGAATTGTCATGATCAATTTATAATGTACATTTAAAAGTGAGACTAGTTTATTTGAAGAGCACTCAGTAGGATCTTTATCAGTTTTTAAAATTGGAGGGATAAGAGTATATTTCCAGGAAGGAGGAACTTTAGCTAGGTCCTTGACTATGGACAAAAAAAACTTGTGCAATATGTCTAGAGGTTCCTTACAGTTTATAAAATTCAGATATAATCCCATAATTGCCTGGTGCTTTATCAGGTTTCATTTTAGACGCTTGAGTTTGAAGTTCAGACATAGAGATTGGTTTGTCAATGTATTTCATTTGGTCATCAGATAGTTTAGATTTTATATTTTTTAATAAATATCTTAATTATTTCTTCTGGATCTATTAATATATTATTTTATTGATTTTCTTATAATAATCTCCGAAATCCTTTAGAATATCTTCTATTTCTGTTACTTTTCTTTTTTTCCTATGCAGCAGTGCAGCGGTGCACAAACAGGATCGTCACGAAAATAAAAAAAGGGGGAAATAAGCTTTTATACCCAAATCTGCATTTTGCCATAATAGTCAATGGCATGCATAAGACAACAATACCAGGGAATAGTGGTTCCTAAGGGGGAAGGCTCAGTGTGAGTGTGGCAACTATGAATTAGCAGTCTGATTTATGCAAATGAGGGGATTGATACTGAATCACAGATTTCCTGTCAATGTTAGCTTGCACCCAACTGTGTAGGTGCAGCAACACCATTGTATAAGTAGAAGAGGTGGATGACCTCATAAGGGGGTGTATCATGCATGCTGTAAGCTTATTGGTGCTCTGTGGCCCATGTTTGCCCTAAGCTAAGCCCAGCTAAGGAAGGGGGTGTGTCTTACATTGTTGAGCACTGCTTTCCTTGCTTAAACAAGTGTGCGTGCTGTGCACCATGTTTTAAACATAAAAAAACAAAAGAAAAAATGGAAATAGCAGCACTGTTCACATCTGAGCATTGGGTGTGCACGGCATGCCTCAGGGCTTAAACGAGGAGGAAATGGGAAGGGGAAACAACAGTAGGAAGGCAAGCAAGGAGAACTAGCATAGCTGGCAGGTGAAATGTATCAGAATCAGCCAATTACACAGACAGAAGCCCAGTACACTAGTATAAACTATACAAACACCTTTTAGTCTGTTTTTTCCCATAAACTCTACACCACTGGTGTACACAGACAGGGAAATTTTACCTGACAAAACTAACAAAATGTTAGGGGCTGCTGTTGCTCTCATACATCAATATGTGCAAGAGGCTGAGGGTGGTGAGGATGTGAATTCTGATGACCATCCCACAGTGTTGTGGAGGAGAAGAATGTACAGACCCAGGGTAACCTACCATGGGCTACATGAGCTGGAGATAGTGGAGTGCTATTGGGTGGACAGGGACATTCTACAGAAAATTGTTGAGTTGTACCGGCCCCACCTCACACGCAGAACAAACAGAGGGGAACCCATCCCAATGGATAACAAGGTATGTGTAGGCTTAAGAATACTAGCCACAGGTTCCTTCCAAAAGCCAACTGAGGATATCATGGGGATCTCACAGGTATCAGCATCCAGGGTACTCCACCAGTTCCTGGATGCCATGTCAGCCCATGCCAGTGAGCACATATATTTCCTCAATTCCTGTGAGGTGTTGACCAGCAATATGCATCTCTTCCACCACATAGCAGAATACCCTGAGGTAGTGGGTGCTATAGACTGCATGCACATACACATCAAAGCACCACCCGGTGAGCAGGGTAGGGTCTACATAAACTACAAGGGCTTCCCCTCCATCAACTACCAGGTCATGTGCGATGCCCAGGGCATTATCATGAATGTGTGTGCTGGCAGCCCTGGAAGCTATCACAACTCCCACATCTGGCATATGACACAACTGTGGCAAAAATAATTAAGAACCAGCAGCTGAACTACAGGAAGCAACCAGAAAACCAAAGCAATGAATCACAAATTTTGACCTAGGTTTCGTCTTTAATCCGACTTCATCAGAACACAAGTTAATAGTGATAAAAGAAATACCTTATATACACATTAAAAATGACATCATCACCAATTAACTAAATGATTGCTTAATACAATCAATTAACACAATTGAATCAATTAAAAGGCCAGCATACACCAGAAAAGAAAAGAAAAAAAGAAAAGAAAAGAAGAAGCCTACTCAAGTTTAAAAACAAATAAAATGTTTGTACATAAATTAACCTTGTCAAACTGAATTTGATGCATTCCAAACATAAAATTCTACGTTATTCTTAAGTATACCTACTTGCACAAAAACTAAACATTTGAATAATATAATGTAATAAAGATAATTACATGCTAAATCACCCCAATATATTCTTTAATTTTAAAATAGGCATTATCGAAATACAGTCATTAATTCCAGGAAATTCCTGAGCATTAAATAACAACTGCCATTTTGTCTCAGCTATGTCTAAATGCACATCAAATTTCCTTCCTAATTTATCCACTATAATTTGCTGTAATATACAAAACTTAAATTGATGCCCACTATTGCTATCAATGTGTCTATACAGGGCATTGGTCTTTTTCTTTAACCTTATATCCAACTGATGTTCAATAATACGGTCTCTTAATGCCCTGCAGGTCTTTCCTATGTAAAAAGCTGGACATTGTGTACAGGTAGCCACATAAACAACATTTGTAGTGTGACAATCAAAATGGGCTCCAATTCTAACAGTTATTCCAGCTACCTTAAATACAGCACCCGTAACATTGATCAAGTGACACACACTACATCTACCACACTTGAAATTCCCTTTGTTCCTACCATTTATGGTTTGTGTGGTGTCGCTCTTCTCCAATAATTGCTTGAAGGAAATACCCTTCCTATAAACACATCTGGGTGGTCCCCCTAACTTCCCACTAACTGTATGATCTATTTTTAAAATTTTCCAATTGTTGACAATAATGTCAACAACATGAGGGGCGTCAAAAGAGAAAGTGGTAATAAAATATAATGCCTGGTCGCAACCACTCCGTTTATCATTCCCATCATTACTAAGACTGATTTCACGCATGGGTACAGTGTTACCCCCAACATGCTCATGCCTAATACCCTGTTTACCATACAGTAGAGCCCAATAAACACCATTAGCCCTTTTGAATTTAACTTCATCAGCTACGCATTCACACAATGCTAATGGATACCCACGCCTAATAAACATTGACTTGATGAATTCAAGCTCTTTGTTGAAGTCGTCCTCCAGACTTGTCATTCTCGCTGCCCTGACCATCTGCCCTTTAACTATTGCCTTTTTCTGATGGTCAGGGTGACAACTTGTGTAACTCAAATATGAGTTGGAGAATGTAGTTTTTCTATGTATAGTAGATACCAGAATTGAATCAACTTGATTTAAGGTCAAGTGCACATCCAAGTAATCAATTTCGACCTTGCTCATGTTGTAGGTGAATTTAAGAAAATCAACAGTTTCGTTGATAAATTCAATGAATTCTCTAAACTTGTCATTCCCGCCTTCCCAATTGATAAACAAGTCATCCAGGAAACGGGTGTAAAAACTTATATGAGTCATAAATCTACTAGTAAAAAGAAATTCCTGCTCCCAATATGCCATTACATAATTGGCATATGCTGGGGCACACGCCGCCCCCATCGCTAAGCCAGTTGCCTGCTTAAAATAGGCACCATCGAAACAAATGAAATTGTTTGTTAACACTATTTCCATTAAACCCACCATCAAATTAATTCTATCTTGATCAAATAAACCTGTTTTCAATAATTGCACCTCCAACCATTCTAATCCTCTTATTGTAGGGATAACTGAAAACAAATTTACAACATCTACTGTTGCCATGATGGTGTCATTTGTGAGTTTAACACTATTTAATCTCTCCAAAAAAGACCAGGAATCCTTTGAAATATAATTAAATACCTTTAAACCTTTTTGTAGCTCGAAATCCAAAAATTTACTTATGAAACAGGTCTTACTACGTTTCCGTCAACAACTGGCCTAAAAGCCAAGTTGTTCAAACCCTTATGGATCTTGGGTACTCCAAATATCCCACTCACCACTGGGTAATCATTGACCAAGTACCTGAATTCATCTTCATTAATATGCCCCTGCCAAAGTAGGTCCTCAATATACAAATTAACCTTCCTATAGGCCATGTTTACCTCATTAAGACTAACTTGCTCGTATGTATCCATAGCTAATAATGACTTGATGCTATTTACATAGTCCACCCTATCAATCAGCACCAAACCATTCCCTTTATCGGGCTTCATTATTCTTACTGAAGCGTCATTTATCAAACAATCCAACAATTTATGTTCCTCAGTGGTCAAATTGTCATTGATGTTGAAAACTTTTCTAGAATGTGAGTTTGCTGCCAATCTAAAGTGCTCCCTAATGTCCCACTCACATATTCTTTCATATGCATTGGTGACACTATTAACCGGGGCATATACTTGCTTGGTTTTTCAGGGCAATCCCTCTGAATTTCCCTCAACTCCGTCGAATAACAATCTCAGGTTCATTTTCCTTACTAACATTTTTAAATCAACCAAAGTGTTAGTTAGGCCCCCCCAAGCTAATGGGACAAAAGTTAAACCCTTTGCCAATAAATCAGCATGCTGTTTTCCAATGGCCTTAGTGGAATAATTATATATTTTAAAGTCATCATGACTATTGACTGTAATGACAGGGCTACTAGGTCCTTGTTGTACAGTTGATACGGAATTTTCTCCCAACACTTGTATCAAGTCTTCAATTCCACAATCTGAATTGTAATTAACTAAACTGTCTTGTAATACTGTGTCATTTTTCTTGTCCATGTTAGCCTTCACCAATGATATTTACATGTTCACTAACTTCCCCAAAAAATGTTGGGAAAGTGTGTAAGCTAATGTTATTCAAAGAAGCACAATCAACCTCAGTATCCAAAAGTATATTATCAGTTGTGTGGGTTATGTCAGAGTGAGTACCCATAGTTCCTAAAAGTTGCTGTATTTCACCACAAGTTTGTTCGATATCTCTCTGACCAACGTTCACTGTAATCGAGCTCGAATCCGCTAAACTTTCCTTATCATACATGAATGCACTGGCGGCATTCTCCACAGTTGACCCTCTCATAATTCTACCATTACAATTATCATTTAATGGCTTACAATCCAAATATGCTTGCCCCATCATACCTGTTTCCATACCATCAGCATATAAATTGAAATTAATGTTAAACAAATCAGCAAAGTCATCCCCATTTGCCCTTGCATTATGACAACTAACAACCTTATTTTGCGAGCATTGTGTGCAAGATTTACAAATACAAACATTTTTGCCATCATTGGTAAGTTCTACATTTACAAAAAGATGGCTTTGCTCATGATTTAATTGTCCAAACTTCAAGTCAGTGTCACAACAAACCAAGTATTCACATATTTCGTCCGTACGTGTTGAATAAAAATCAGAGGCGGCAATCCCCCTAGCGCAGTTAACATTTGAATTAGCAGCATTTGTAGGCGCGAACGCCTCTTCAGACTCACAAGCCGACAAAGAAGTATTCACGGTTGGCGCTGCTACATACTCGACAAAACCAATGTCAACACTACTAAGTGGCTGTGTATCACCACCACACAGTCGCCCATTGGCTTTACTGTGTGCACTTAATTCATTGCCGTCCCTAGCACTTAATACCCAAGCAAAAGCACCTGGCGACAGTTCACATGTAACGTTGCTGTTGAAATTAGTAGAATTACTCAATGAGCTTGCCGCATTCGACTCACTTAAATGTCTGCTTATCTTTGACCCAGCAGGTTCGATGGAATCACCCGCCTTATAATAACCAAAATAGCCGGCACTGTGTAATGAAAAAGGAAGCTGTTCAAATTGTAAGGGCTCACCTGTATCTTTGAATACACACCCGATACTTGCGCTTTTTAATGGGCTCGATTGCCCCTGCCATTTACGTTGACTGGAAACTTTGGCTTTGCCCCTTGTCTGTTGTAATCGATGAACCTGTTCTGCTCGTGTTGCTGGTTCCGCCCACAAATCCTCTCCGACCTCCTTGGTTCCACTTCTAAAGGGAATTCAGCCCTCACATGCTCCTCATTTAAATTTTCATCACCAGACGCCACCTCCAGGTCTCTGCTGAAATGATTTTTGTTTAAAGGGACCTTGCCATAGCAATTACCCTCAGACATGGGGTATGCTATGTTACGCCTATACTCGTTACTATCCCTTTCTATTTTTTTGGCTTTCCTTGTAAAAATAGTCTCACATTGGTTATTTATTTCTACTAACAAATTATTGTAGTTTGTCAAATAATGATCGAAATTCAAATCTGCAGTGATAGTCTCATTCATTATTTCAAGATCACATAACAGTGAGGCTATTTTTTGATCATTATATTTTATAATAATAGCTAAAAGCTCAAGCCCCATTTTGTTGTATAAATTATGTATCTCTTCCAGCATATGCTTATTATTGTCAATCCCATTGGGGTACTTCCATGCTCGCAAACCTTTGGGTACAAAGCCACAGTCAATATTTTTCTGCAGATACTCGTTTTCTATTTGCAGCTTCTTGAAAATGAATAACTTTTTTTCAAACTCATTTAACTGTTGTGCCATGGACTTGAAATCATTTCTCTCAGCATTTCTTTCAACACTAACCATTCCCACATTTCTTTGAAAATGAAATGTGTTAGTTTTCCACTTATTGGCATCAAATTCAACTCCAGGACTAGTACCTTCTGAATTTCTCGAAGCTGAAGGATTCGTAGACCTCACTCCAGTATTCACCTCAGGCGAGCTACGACCCACTCCAACCACCGGGACAAATTCCCTTTTTCCTTTTGTATTGGAACACACCTTATTGGCATTTTTCTCCTTCTGCTGACCTTCAACCAAAGTCTGAATCTGCTTGGAATGCTCAAGTAATTTCTGGTTGATAGCTTCCAATAAGCCCAAAATGTCTGGTCCAACACCACCACTCTCCTTACTATCAGCACACTGAACCAAGGCAAAAATAATTAAGAACCAGCAGCTGAACTACAGGAAGCAACCAGAAAACCAAAGCAATGAATCACAAATTTTGACCTAGGTTTCGTCTTTAATCCGACTTCATCAGAACACAAGTTAATAGTGATAAAAGAAACACCTTATATACACATTAAAAATGACATCATCACCAATTAACTAAATGATTGCTTAATACAATCAATTAACACAATTGAATCAATTAAAAGGCCAGCATACACCAGAAAAGAAAAGAAAAAAAGAAAAGAAAAGAAGAAGCCTACTCAAGTTTAAAAACAAATAAAATGTTTGTACATAAATTAACCTTGTCAAACTGAATTTGATGCATTCCAAACATAAAATTCTACGTTATTCTTAAGTATACCTACTTGCACAAAAACTAAACATTTGAATAATATAATGTAATAAATCACCCCAATATATTCTTTAATTTTAAAATAGGCATGTTTATGTGGCTACCTGTACACAATGTCCAGCTTTTTACATAGAAAAGACCTGCAGGGCATTAAGAGACCGTATTATTGAACATCAGTCGGATATAAGGTTAAAGAAAAAGACCAATGCCCTGTATAGACACATTGATAGCAATAG
Source organism: Protopterus annectens (assembly GCF_019279795.1). Taxonomy (NCBI): domain Eukaryota; kingdom Metazoa; phylum Chordata; order Ceratodontiformes; family Protopteridae; genus Protopterus; species Protopterus annectens. Next base: position 234,646,787 of record NC_056740.1, on the reverse strand, counting down.
TGGGCATCAATTTAAGTTTTGTATATTACAGCAAATTATAGTGGATAAATTAGGAAGGAAATTTGATGTGCATTTAGACATAGCTGAGACGAAATGGCAGTTGTTATTTAATGCTCAGGAATTTCCTGGAATTAATGACTGTATTTCGATAATGCCTATTTTAAAATTAAAGAATATATTGGGGTGATTTAGCATGTAATTATCTTTATTACATTATATTATTCAAATGTTTAGTTTTTGTGCAAGTAGGTATACTTAAGAATAACGTAGAATTTTATGTTTGGAATGCATCAAATTCAGTTTGACAAGGTTAATTCATGTACAAACATTTTATTTTGTTTTTAAAGTTGAGTAGGCTTCTTTTTTTCTTTTCTTTTCTTTTCTGGTGTATGCTGGCCTTTTAATTGATTCAATTGTGTTAATTGACTGTATTAAGCAATCATTAGTTAATTGGTGATGATGTCATTTTTAATGTGTATATAAGGTGTTTCTTTTACCACTATTAACTTGTGTTCTGATGAAGTCGGATTAAAGACGAAACCTAGGTCAAAATTTGTGATTCATTGCATTGGTTTTCTGGTTGCTTCCTGTAGTTCAGCTGCTGGTTCTTAATTATTTTTGTCTTGGTTCAGTGTGCTGATAGTATGGAGAGTGGTGGTGTTGGACCAGACATTTTGGGCTTATTGGAAGCTATCAACCAGAAATTACTTGAGCATTCCAAGCAGATTCAGACTTTGGTTGAAGGTCAGCAGAAGGAGAAAAATGCCAATAAGGTGTGTTCCAATACAAAAGGAAAAAGGGAATTTGTCCCGGTGGTTGGAGTGGGTCGTAGCTCGCCTGAGGTGAATACTGGAGTGAGGTCTACGAATCCTTCAGCTTCGAGAAATTCAGAAGGTACTAGTCCTGGAGTTGAATTTGATGCCAATAAGTGGAAAACTAACACATTTCATTTTCAAAGAAATGTGGGAATGGTTAGTGTTGAAAGAAATGCTGAGAGAAATGATTTCAAGTCCATGGCACAACAGTTAAATGAGTTTGAAAAAAAGTTATTCATTTTCAAGAAGCTGCAAATAGAAAACGAGTATCTGCAGAAAAATATTGACTGTGGCTTTGTACCCAAAGGTTTGCGAGCATGGAAGTACCCCAATGGGATTGACAATAATAAGCATATGCTGGAAGAGATACATAATTTATACAACAAAATGGGGCTTGAGCTTTTAGCTATTATTATAAAATATAATGATCAAAAAATAGCCTCACTGTTATGTGATCTTGAAATAATGAATGAGACTATCACTGCAGATTTGAATTTCGATCATTATTTGACAAACTACAATAATTTGTTAGTAGAAATAAATAACCAATGTGAGACTATTTTTACAAGGAAAGCCAAAAAAATAGAAAGGGATAGTAACGAGTATAGGCGTAACATAGCATACCCCATGTCTGAGGGTAATTGCTATGGCAAGGTCCCTTTAAACAAAAATCATTTCAGCAGAGACCTGGAGGTGGCGTCTGGTGATAAAAATTTAAATGAGGAGCATGTGAGGGCTGAATTCCCTTTAGAAGTGGAACCAAGGAGGTCGGAGAGGATTCGTGGGCGGAACCAGCAACACGAGCAGAACAGGTTCATCGATTACAACAGACAAGGGGCAAAGCCAAAGTTTCCAGTCAACGTAAACGGCAGGGGCAATCGAGCCCATTAAAAAGCGCAAGTATCGGGTGTGTATTCAAAGATACAGGTGAGCCCTTACAATTTGAACAGCTTCCTTTTTCATTACACAGTGCCGGCTATTTTGGTTATTATAAGGCGGGTGATTCCATCGAACCTGCTGGGTCAAAGATAAGCAGACATTTAAGTGAGTCGAATGCGGCAAGCTCATTGAGTAATTCTACTAATTTCAACAGCAACGTTACATGTGAACTGTCGCCAGGTGCTTTTGCTTGGGTATTAAGTGCTAGGGACGGCAATGAATTAAGTGCACACAGTAAAGCCAATGGGCGACTGTGTGGTGGTGATACACAGCCACTTAGTAGTGTTGACATTGGTTTTGTCGAGTATGTAGCAGCGCCAACCGTGAATACTTCTTTGTCGGCTTGTGAGTCTGAAGAGGCGTTGGCCTACAAATGCTGCTAATTCAAATGTTAACTGCGCTAGGGGGATTGCCGCCTCTGATTTTTATTCAACACGTACGGACGAAATATGTGAATACTTGGTTTGTTGTGACACTGACTTGAAGTTTGGACAATTAAATCATGAGCAAAGCCATCTTTTTGTAAATGTAGAACTTACCAATGATGGCAAAAATGTTTGTATTTGTAAATCTTGCACACAATGCTCGCAAAATAAGGTTGTTAGTTGTCATAATGCAAGGGCAAATGGGGATGACTTTGCTGATTTGTTTAACATTAATTTCAATTTATATGCTGATGGTATGGAAACAGGTATGATGGGGCAAGCATATTTGGATTGTAAGCCATTAAATGATAATTGTAATGGTAGAATTATGAGAGGGTCAACTGTGGAGAATGCCGCCAGTGCATTCATGTATGATAAGGAAAGTTTAGCGGATTCGAGCTCGATTACAGTGAACGTTGGTCAGAGAGATATCGAACAAACTTGTGGTGAAATACAGCAACTTTTAGGAACTATGGGTACTCACTCTGACATAACCCACACAACTGATAATATACTTTTGGACACTGAGGTTGATTGTGCTTCTTTGAATAACATTAGCTTACACACTTTCCCAACATTTTTTGGGGAAGTTAGTGAACATGTAAATATCATTGGTGAAGGCGAACATGGACAAGAAAATGACACAGTATTACAAGACAGTTTAGTTAATTACAATTCAGATTGTGGAATTGAAGACTTGATACAAGTGTTGGGAGAAAATTCCGTATCAACTGTACAACAAGGACCTAGTAGCCCTGTCATTACAGTCAATAGTCATGATGACTTTAAAATATATAATTATTCCACTAAGGCCATTGGAAAACAGCATGCTGATTTATTGGCAAAGGGTTTAACTTTTGTCCCATTAGCTTGGGGGGGCCTAACTAACACTTTGGTTGATTTAAAAATGTTAGTAAGGAAAATGAACCTGAGATTGTTATTCGACGGAGTTGAGGGAAATTCAGAGGGATTGCCCCTGAAAAAACCAAGCAAGTATATGCCCCCGGTTAATAGTGTCACCAATGCATATGAAAGAATATGTGAGTGGGACATTAGGGAGCACTTTAGATTGGCAGCAAACTCACATTCTAGAAAAGTTTTCAACATCAATGACAATTTGACCACTGAGGAACATAAATTGTTGGATTGTTTGATAAATGATGCTTCAGTAAGAATAATGAAGCCCGATAAAGGGAATGGTTTGGTGCTGATTGATAGGGTGGACTATGTAAATAGCATCAAGTCATTATTAGCTATGGATACATACGAGCAAGTTAGTCTTAATGAGGTAAACATGGCCTATAGGAAGGTTAATTTGTATATTGAGGACCTACTTTGGCAGGGGCATATTAATGAAGATGAATTCAGGTACTTGGTCAATGATTACCCAGTGGTGAGTGGGATATTTGGAGTACCCAAGATCCATAAGGGTTTGAACAACTTGGCTTTTAGGCCAGTTGTTGACGGGAAACGTAGTAAGACCTGTTTCATAAGTAAATTTTTGGATTTTGAGCTACAAAAAGGTTTAAAGGTATTTAATTATATTTCAAAGGATTCCTGGTCTTTTTTGGAGAGATTAAATAGTGTTAAACTCACAAATGACACCATCATGGCAACAGTAGATGTTGTAAATTTGTTTTCAGTTATCCCTACAATAAGAGGATTAGAATGGTTGGAGGTGCAATTATTGAAAACAGGTTTATTTGATCAAGATAGAATTAATTTGATGGTGGGTTTAATGGAAATAGTGTTAACAAACAATTTCATTTGTTTCGATGGTGCCTATTTTAAGCAGACAACTGGCATAGCGATGGGGGTGGCGTGTGCCCCAGCATATGCCAATTATGTAATGGCATATTGGGAGCAGGAATTTCTTTTTACTAGTAGATTTATGACTCATATAAGTTTTTACACCCGTTTCCTGGATGACTTGTTTATCATTTGGGAAGGCGGGAATGACAAGTTTAGAGAATTCATTGAATTTATCAACGAAACTGCTGATTTTCTTAAATTCACCTACAACATGAGCAAGGTCGAAATTGATTACTTGGATGTGCACTTGACCTTAAATCAAGTTGATTCAATTTTGGTATCTACTATACATAGAAAAACTACATTCTCCAACTCATATTTGAGTTACACAAGTTGTCACCCTGACCATCAGAAAAAGGCAATAGTTAAAGGGCAGATGGTCAGGGCAGCGAGAATGACAAGTCTGGAGGACGACTTCAACAAAGAGCTTGAATTCATCAAGTCAATGTTTATTAGGCGTGGGTATCCATTAGCATTGTGTGAATGCGTAGCTGACGAAGTTAAATTCAAAAGGGCTAATGGTGTTTATTGAGCTCTACTGTATGGTAAACAGGGTATTAGGCATGAGCATGTTGGGGGTAACACTGTACCCATGCGTGAAATCAGTCTTAGTAATGATGGGAATGATAAACGGAGTGGTTGCGACCAGGCATTATATTTTATTACCACTTTCTCTTTGGCGCCTCATGTTGTTGACATTATTGTCAACAATTGGAAAATTTTAAAAATAGATCATACAGTTAGTGGGAAGTTAGGGGGACCACCCAGATGTGTTTATAGGAAGGGTATTTCCTTCAAGCAATTATTGGAGAAGAGCGACACCACACAAACCATAAATGGTAGGAACAAAGGGAATTTCAAGTGTGGTAGATGTAGTGTGTGTCACTTGATCAATGTTACGGGTGCTGTATTTAAGGTAGCTGGAATAACTGTTAGAATTGGAGCCCATTTTGACTGTCACACTACAAATGTTGTTTATGTGGCTACCTGTACACAATGTCCAGCTTTTTACATAGGAAAGACCTGCAGGGCATTAAGAGACCGTATTATTGAACATCAGTCGGATATAAGGTTAAAGAAAAAGACCAATGCCCTGTATAGACACATTGATAGCAATAGTGGGCATCAATTTAAGTTTTGTATATTACAGCAAATTATAGTGGATAAATTAGGAAGGAAATTTGATGTGCATTTAGACATAGCTGAGACGAAATGGCAGTTGTTATTTAATGCTCAGGAATTTCCTGGAATTAATGACTGTATTTCGATAATGCCTATTTTAAAATTAAAGAATACATTGGGGTGATTTAGCATGTAATTATCTTTATTACATTATATTATTCAAATGTTTAGTTTTTGTGCAAGTAGGTATACTTAAGAATAACGTAGAATTTTATGTTTGGAATGCATCAAATTCAGTTTGACAAGGTTAATTTATGTACAAACATTTTATTTGTTTTTAAACTTGAGTAGGCTTCTTCTTTTCTTTTCTTTTTTTCTTTTCTTTTCTGGTGTATGCTGGCCTTTTAATTGATTCAATTGTGTTAATTGATTGTATTAAGCAATCATTTAGTTAATTGGTGATGATGTCATTTTTAATGTGTATATAAGGTGTTTCTTTTATCACTATTAACTTGTGTTCTGATGAAGTCGGATTAAAGACGAAACCTAGGTCAAAATTTGTGATTCATTGCTTTGGTTTTCTGGTTGCTTCCTGTAGTTCAGCTGCTGGTTCTTAATTATTTTTGCATATGACACAACTGTACCAGTCATTTGCCAGTGGGGACATCCCATATGACCACCTAGTGGGGGATGATGGCTACACACTGGAGCCGTGGCTGATGACACACCTCAGAAATGCACACACACCTGAACAAGAACTCCATAATGAGGCACATGCACAAATCAGAATCATCACAGAGCGTGTGTTTGGGATGCTCAAGTCACAGTTCCGCTCCCTTGACACATCCGGTGGAGCCTAGCAGTACTCTCCAGCTACATGTACACAAATGTTCATAGTATGTGCCATGCTACACAATATGATCTGGCAGAAACAGCTGCAGCAGGAACAGCATGAGGCAGGGCCACACAGCCCCCCCCACCATTGCCAAGGTCATCACAGGCACAGAGTGACTCAGAGGAGGACCTACCTGAGCCTGCCCCTGTAGGCAGAAGAAGGAGTGCTCAGTATGCCCAGGCCTTGGCAAAGAGGCAATGCATAGCACATACACTGACATGGTAGGAACCCAGGGAATGACACCCCTCTCTGACTTGCACTTACAGTAAAAGCAATGCCAAACACGACACTACCTGTGCCATACCATGTATAGTCTGTGTACTGCATGCATCCGACATAGTCAGCCCTCCAGCACCATCTTCAGTACTGGCCCTGGCACAAGGTAAGTCACTCCTTCTATCAATTAGTGAATGTAGTAGTATGTTCTGATACTGATATCTATGGTATGGATGCAAGCATGCAAGGGAATTATGTGGCTGAATGGGATAGCATCAGACAGCTGACAGCAGGAAATCCATAACAAATACTGGTGTCAACATACTAGGCAGTAGTACACAAGGTGACAACTCCCACCACAGTACATGTGGTGGTCCAAATAACTGGGTGTTTGTAGGCCACACACATGGCTGTCAGTGAGGGTTCACATACCCACCTCCAGCCTCACCCAGCAGTACAAGTATAGATAACCATAGAAAAAGGTTGGGCTAAGGCCCTCAAATACTGGTAATGATGAACAGCCCCCCTACAGACCTACACAGACATAGTACAACAGGTCTGGCAGTTACATCAGATTTCTGAAGGGCAAGAAGTCTGAAACTGAAATGTATGCAAATACAGTCTAACGTGTATTCTACTGAGATGCCTCCTTTGTGCAAGATAGGTCACATTATAATACTGAATGGAAGTAAGCAGAGTAAGTGAAATACCACTGTAGTCATTGCAAATGTGTAAAGTCATCAGGTGTGCCCCCCCAACCCCATGTATAAATGCAGTAACATGTAAGTTTGTGGAGTAATATTAGTGGAGCACAGAGTACCAATCAACATGGTAAATTGGTGCTTGTCTACAATATGCAGGGGTCAGTGTGCTAGATTTTTGTGTGTTTAATGTTGTGTGGAAGTGGTCAGCATGTAGGTCTGCATGTTGTGTCTCAGTGGCCTAGGTACAGTACTGTGCTTGACAGAGCCATGTCCCAATAACTGCAGTGCCAACCAGTGCACTTCTCAGTGAGACCCATGTTAATGGTTGTACACTGTCCAGATGTCAATAGCAGTCAATGGTGGAAAGCTGGACAGGCCATGAACAGGGAGCCCTACATGGAAACACTACACAGGTGGAAGTACCCTATGCAGTACCTACAATAACTGTCAGCTGCACACAACTGTGGAATTATATATCTAGAGTATAACTCTCAGCTGCACACAACTGTGGAATTATATATCTAGAGGTTAGCATAACATTTGTTGTCCCTCCACTATGGAATACTGGTTGTCTGCCCAATCACTGCCACACCACCAAAGCACTGTTACACATGAATGTAACTATCTGTAGTCAGGCACACTGATGTCCCACTCACCAGGCTGAACAAGGAGAAAATTACAGTCAGCTGCCTGTCAGCTGCCAGGATCATCCACATAATGCATGCACTCAAGTCACTCCACAACAAGTACAAATATGACTCTGTCATTGTCCATGTTGGAGTGAATGACTTGAGACGTACCTTCCTGGACTACATGAAAAGAGACATGGAAGAGCTCTCAGATCATTTGACCCAGGCAGGTATGACCCTAACCCTGAGTAGCATCCTGCCTTCACCCAGAATGATACCACAGTATAAAGACAAAATGATTGACTTCAACAATTGGCTAAGCTTCTGGTGTCATTGAAATGGGATCCAGTATGTCTGCTTGGGAAGACATGATCGACAAACGACAATGCTTTGCCAGAGATGGTCTGCACCTGTCACCCCTGGGATTCAGGTTACTGGCAAAATCTCTTGCCACCCCTATAGTGCCTTTTTTAGGCAAGGTTCAAAAGACAAAACCACCACCATAACAGATAGAAGCAGGCAAAATCTGAAGGTAATGCTACTCAATGCTAGAAGTCTAAACCTCAAAATGCACTCTCTCGAAGCACTTCTAAAAATAGAGAACATTAATATCTGTGCAGTAACTGAGATCTGGTTCAAGGCTCCAGAGAGTACCCCTGCAATACCAGGCTACAACTCTTACCACACTTTTCGGCCACAAAACCAAGACCAAAACACTAAAGGTGGAGGAGTGTCCATATTCATCAAGGATATTCACACCTCCAGGCTTGTTACCCAACACAATGCATCTGAAATTCTCCAGGTGCAACTAACACTATGTAAGACTGCAATCCAAACTGTAGCTTGATACAGGTCCCCCATCATGCCCCAAGATTCTCACTACACCTTTCTAAACATACTGGAAAATATTAAGATACAACCAAACACCCTAATACTGGGTGATTTCAACTACCCTGTGATTAACTGGGAAAACTACTCGGGTACCAACACCTTTCCCCAGTGGTTCTTGGAATTCATAAATTCCAATGCCCTGGATCAACTAATCCATTGTCCCACCATGGGCTGCAATATCCTAGACCTTGTCATTACCAACATTGGAGATAGATGCTCCACACCAGTGGTCACCCCCTCATTGGTCAGGTCTGACCATAAGCAAATCACCTTTGACATCCATATCCCACCCCCACCCCCCAGTAAGGAAACCTCTGTAAAAAACTTCTCCAAAGCCAACTTCATGCTACTCAAGTCAGAAGTGACAAACTTCATGACACCCATGCAGACGGGATCTGAAAGTTTGACTGCTGAATCCTACACTAAGGCACTGTATGAGCACATCCACTCGTGCATGAATCATGCGATCCCAAATAGAACCAAGATGCTCACCTCCAAAAGAAGGAAGCCAATCTGGTGGTCCCCTGCTATAAACAAACTATACAACAGAAGGAAGAAACTGTTGCAGAAAAGAGGAAAATCTCAGGATGCAAAAAACTCCCTTACCAGCCTCAGTAAGAAGCTGAGATCCCTCATAAAATCCTCAAAAGCTAGTTATGAAAATAAAATTGCCAAAGATTCCAAAGACAACCACAAGGCATTCTATAGTTATGCCAAGAATCTAAATGGCAATGCTCAGATCTGCTCTGAACTACAACAGAATGGCATTAAATATACTGATCCCAAGGATATTGCCAATATCCTGGCAGATCGATTTAGTGACAACTTCACCCCCCTCTCATCCCCTAAAGAGCCCATCTCAGCACCAAAAGATTGACAAATTCCGGTAATCATGGCCACACAGGTAGAAACCGCACTCTCCAAAACTAAGAATACAGCATCCATGGGACTACAAAATGAACAGGCACCTCACCTAAGTGTCATGTTTAATCATAGCCTCACCTCAGGCTTCATGCCCACTGAGTGTTGCACAGCTACAGTTATCCCACTCCACAAGGGGGGATCGACCTTGGATCCCGGGAACTACCGTCCCATCAGTCTGGTGAGCCTGATCTGCAAGGGCATGGAACGCATTATCATGGAACTTATAAACAAAGACATTGGCAACCTTAAAACACTGGACCCCACCCAGTTTGGGTTTGTGAAGGACCAATCTTGTCTCCTGAACCTGATTGACTTCTTCAAATCAGTCTCCAGAGCTGTGGACAAGGGTAAGGCGGTCCACACAGCCTATCTGGACTTCGCCAAGGCTTTTGACACCATCCTCCACTCTGGAATCATAGATAAACTTACTAAGCTGGGCATAAATCCCTACGTCACTCAATGGGTTGACAACTGGCTTACTGACAGAACCCACACTGTAAAAGTAGCTGACTCCAAATCCAGCTCCAGACAAGTGACAAGTGGAGTACCTCAGGGTTCAGTCCTGGGACCGCTCTTGTTTGGCATCTTCTTCTCTGAAGTACAGGCTAACACTAAGGGACTCTGGCTAACAAAGTTCACAGATGACTGCAAACTGGGAGCCATTATTGAATCCCCAAATGATGTAGATATTCAACAAAAGGGCCTTACAGAAACAGATGCTTGGTGCCAGAGCCGTGGGCTCAAGCTTAATGCCAAGAAATGTATAGTTATCCCCTTTGGAAAAAAACATGTATCCATGAATTACCACATAGGTGGCAGTACACTAAACATTGAAATTGTGATGAGAAACTTAGGGACACAGGTAGACAGTGGTCTCACCTTTGATAACCACATCACCACAACATTCAGGAAATCCTTCTATGTGGCATACCTCATCACTAAGGGATTTTCATCCAGAAAAAAGGAAGTCATTGTCCAACTGTACTCATCCCTCATTAGACCCATTATAGAGTATAATGCCCATTTGGTCTGTACCTCACAAGACATCTGCAACAACTGGAAAGACCTCAGAAATACCTCACTAAAAGAATCACAGACCTAAAGCAGATGCCATATACTGATCATCTAAAAAAACTCCAGCTGTACTTTGTGGCATATCATCTACTCAGAGGTGATCTCTGCTTAACATACAAGGCCATGTCAAACCCTGAGCTGTTGGACATGCTCCACTTAAAGAAATCCCAATCCCTCAGAGCCACATGCCCCAGGGATCTAAACTTTGTCATCACAATGAACAAAACTTGCTGGAGGGATAGGTTCCTGACCCAGAGACTCTCCATACTCTGGAATAGACTGCCCATACATGTCAAGCAGAGTGCCTCCTTGGCCCTCTTTAAAAGGAACCTTGATGATTGGATGGGAGATAGGAAATTCACCCCAGGGATCATGACAGTCGCCCTGCTAGACAGGGCTCCAGGGAAATAAATATTGTGGGAAGAAATATTCAGAGAATTGTTATGGCTAGGCTTGTATAGGCCCTAGGACTGATAGCCTAGTAACAACCTATGAACTTATGAATGCCAGACTGCTGATAGCCATACACAAGGTGGGATATGGATAAGGTCCCACTTATACTTGTGAGGCAGGTGCCTTAAGCTGACATATCACACATGCACTCAGGTCACCCTCCCAACGCCCACAGGTATCCCACAGGTGAGATCCTTGCTGTTGGAATGATTATAGAATGACCCCACTGACTACGGCAAAACACACATAACTCAGTGTGCTGAATAGATGTCCCATGCAGGTGTGTCTCTAGCCATAAGCAGCACAACTGCCCACATCCAGACTGGTGGATCACTATGAACAGGAAGGATTGCCAGGAATACCTCACCCACTTACCACTGTCACCCCAGGGGAATCCACCAGCTTGCAGCCAGGAGTGTATGAGTGAAAGAATGCTCTGGTCTGAGACAGATGGCCTACAGGCCTCAGGCAAACCCCAATGCCTCACTCATGCTGACATCATAGGGGATGTCATGGGGTCCTAACTAACAATCTAGCACAGTAAAAAGAAAATGAATGCAACTCCATGCTACCAAATGCCAGTAGCATGCCTCTCCATATTGTAGTTCAAGAATTTGGACCAAGACATAAATACTGCAGTGATAAATGTCCAACTTTAGAGATACTCCTGAAATATTGCTCCCATAATGTTGGAAGGAGGATAGAATAACAGAGGGGGGAGGCTAGAAGTATGAATGTCATGGTGTGTGTGAAGTCTGAAACTCTAATGTCTGCTCATACTTACCTCTGACTGCAAACCCATGAATGAATAACCACAAACATGCTTGTAAACCACAATGTGAAGGGAAACTGACCAGATATATGATTCCTGGCTTTGTATAACCTGGACAAATCTGTACAGCTGATAGGTATGCCCACAGCAGGATATGGCCATTCAGTTAAGTTGAGAAATGCACAAGAAGGGGATACTCAGTCAGCATACCACCAAGGTGCTGTACCATTTACACAGACTCATCACTCAATTGTCTGTAGACACCCCTCCACAATGGCAGGAGTTTGCAAGAATGTCTAGCCTTTGCCTCACAATATTGGTCTCTGCTGCATTCCTCTTGTATTTCCCTGGTAAACAACTGTGAGCAACCAATGAGATATCTGTCAGTAGTTGATGACACAATACATTACAGTGTAAAACAGTACATATGTCCAAACATCTATCCTAAAACAGATCATGTCACACACACAACACAGACCGTAATAGCAAACATGGTTACACACAGTATCCCCCATGTTTGGCCCATTGTATGTCCATATTGGCAACCTATCTACAGATATCCTGAAAAAAAGAGATTGCTAGGTGTAGCACACAAAATCCTGGACTGGATTCCAACTCTCCCTGGAATGGATTCCCACAATCAATATAGAATGTCGTATTGGGCATGCTCCTACACTTAGAGAAATAAAGCCCATGTCGGACCACACTAGACTATGGATACTGATTATCTGCAGATGTCTGTGCACACACACCAAAATGTAAACTGTTTGATCTTTACACACACACACACACACACACACACACACACACACACACACACACACTTGACAGGGAATCCCACAGCCAGCTGTAGGTGGCAGATATGTGGTAAATCTTCATCTGGTTTGTGTGATACACACACATATCTAAGTCCGACATACTACAATTATTCAAACATACACACACATAGACATGGGGAAGAGAGAGACGGACAGTGAGAGAGACAGTCCCATTATGAAGCCTTTCCCATCCAGTACATATCCTCTAGTCCCACTCCACAGTATCTGCTAATGTATGTCACCTAAGACGTACCTTTGGATGAGCATCAGATCAGTACTCTCAATACAGTATGCGATAAACATGTAACTTACTAGAACAAATAAGTAGATATGTAGGGGGTTGAATTTCTGTCCTAGAAAGTGTCTGTGTGTGTAGATAAAATCACTGTTTTACTCCAACCCCACCCAGTACACATCCCATTGCCCAATATCACAACATGTGCCGCATTCAGTCACTGTACAGATTACTATTGTTAGCCATCAGCCCTAGATGCTGTGTGGTGCTTGTGATAACTGTGTAACACTAGAGTACCAATAACTATTTATGTACCAGCTCTAATGTCTGTCCAGGCAAATGTAAAAGCATGTCTGTTTGTATGAAAGTGTCTGTGCTTGTAGAGACATAATTTTGAGGCTATTCCCACCTACTACATTTCCCTTTGCCCTCCTTTAGCACTGCTGCTGATGTCACTCACCTTTAAAGATACCTTTGGAGAGCTCTCAAATATGTAAATTTCATGGTGCATCTGATAACTGCGTAATACTGCAGTGCAGTATACTAGTTAGGCAGAAGTTCTAATCTTAGTCCAGACAAATGTAAAAGTGGGTCTGTTTGCATGAGCTCTCAAATATGTAAATTCCATGGTGCATCTGATAACTGCGTAATACTGCAGTGCAGTATACTAGTTAGGTAGAAGTTCTAATCTCAGTCCAGACAAATGTAAAAGTGGGTATGTTTGCATAAGGCCATTTCCACTGTATTTGTAGAAACATGATTTTGAGGCCATTCCCATTTACTACATTACATTTTCCCCTCCTTTAGCACTGCTGCTGATGCCACTCACCTTTAAAGATACCTCTGGAGAGCTCTCATATATGTAAGTTCTGTGGCGGGTCTGATACCTGTGTAATACTGTAGTGCAGTATACTAGTTAGGAAGGAGATCTAATCGCAGTTTAGGCAAATGTAAATGTGTGTCTGTTGGTATAAGAGTGTCTGTGCTTGTAGAGACATGATTTGGAGGCCATTCCCACTTACTACATTACCCTTTCCCATCTTTTAGCACTGCTACTGATGTCACTCACCTTTAAAGATACCTTTGGAGACTTCTCAAATAGATAAGTTCCTTAGCACATCTGATAACTGTGCAATACAATAGTACAGTATACTAGTTAGTTAGGAGTTCTAATCTCTGTGTTTGTAACAACATGATTTTGAGGCCATTCCAACTTATTACATTACCCTGTCCCCTCCTTTAGCACTGCTGCTGATGTCACTCACCTTTAAAGATACCTTTGGAGACCTCTCAAGTATGTAAGTTGTATGGCGCATCTGGTAACTGCATAATACTGTAGTGCAGTATACTACTTAGTTAGGAGTTCTAATCTCAGTCCAGGCAAATGTAAAAGTGTGTCTGTTTGTATGAGAGTGTCTGTAGAGACATGATTTTAAGGCCATTTCCACTTACTACATTTCCCTTTCCCCTCCTTTAGCACTGCTGCTGATGTCACTCATCTTTAAAGATAGTTTTGGAGAGCTGTCAAGTATGTAAGCTCTGTGGTGCGTCTGATAGATGCATAATACTGTAGTCGCAATAACTAGATAGATAAGGGTTTGTCTCTCATTCCTGGCAAGTGTCTGTGTCTCTGTTGTTACCATTGTGATCCATATACATTGGGGGAGTGTTTTTGCTACAGTTTTGTGCGGGCTGCACAGTACACTATCAAATGTCCACTGTACAGGGCCTACTTTTGTGGTAGCTGTGGACACTCTGCAATCCTACAATCAATTTGTCATGTGAAATAACTATAGAACAGTGTGGAGTACAAAACAACATATGTGGCTCTTGTAGTCGTGGGATGCAATTCCACACTCAGTAATCATAGGCAAACACACTCATCTATTCCTTAATTCCTATGTCACTAAATGGTCCACAACCCGGCTCAAGGATGGTACCCACAGTGTGAAAGCAGCAGACCCCACATCAGACTGCCAGTCATGATTGGTGACAGCCTGCCAGTCATGAGTGGAGTACCACATGTTCTTGTCCTTGGTCAACTCTTGTTTATGTGTGGCTCTGACATCCAGCCAAGCATGAATAAACTGTGTTTAGCAATGTTTGCAGACATTGCCAATTGGGGACTATGTTCACATCCCAGGAATATGTACACATCCTGCATAAAGGTGCCACTTACACCTCCAACTGTTGACAGAACACTGGCCTTAGTCTCATTGTCAAGGACTGTGTCCCAATCCCCTGTTGAATCAATGTGTTGTCCACAAATGACCACATTTGTGGTAGTCCAATGGGCACAAATCTCCTTATAGGAGGTCTATGAACACAACTTGACAGCAACCTCTCTTTTGATAACCACATTGCCACTGTGGACAGAAAGTCCTTCCATGTGGCACATTGCATAAGTAAGGGTGTGTCATCGAGAAATGGAGAGGTCAATATCCCCCTCTACACCCGGCTTAGTAGGCCAATCAGTGGGTACAATGGTCCATTTGCCATGTAACCTACTGGACACCTACAACAACTGTGTAGACTGCAAGTGTACTACACATGTAGGACCCTAGCCATCACACAACAGTCTTATATGGACAGAGACCTGAAACTCCAAATGTCCCTGGTCACATCTTGGCTACTTAGAGGCAATTTCTGATTGACTGACACTGACATGTCTTCCCAGCAGTGTTACAAAAGCCACAGCTGGGAAACCCCACTCTGTATGCACCACATGCCATGGATACCTCAACCAGGCTACCACAGTCAACAGAACATGTTTGGAGATAGGTCCCTTACCCAGACACTGGCCATGTTATGCAATATATGTTGCACACATGTCAATTGGAGCATCTCACTGGCCCTCTTCATGAGAAAACCAGATGAGTGGATGTTGAATTTAACTGTCACCCTGGGGATTACTCAAGTGGCAGTAGTTGATAGATGGCTTACTGACAAATGTGAGGTGGCATGATACCAGTGTACTCACATGCCCTACTCTTCTCATCTCTCCTGATACACACCTAGGAACACTTGCACCAATGGACCTCAGTACTGACAAATGTGTCTGTGTGCATTACTAAGTATAACAGTGTTTGTGTGCTTGTAAACTTGTAACTGAAAATACTCTGAGGGCCTTCTCACCCACTACACTCCCACTGCTATACTTAAAAAGGGCTGCTGCTGTAATTCACATTAAATTTACCTTGTGACACTCTTCACACTATGGGCTACTAGAGCTTGCAGTACCAGCATAACACTGTCCTACAAATGGGTAGATAGGCATGGGTTTCCCTCAGAGTCCTGGCAAATGTGAGTGTGTGTGTGTGTGTGTGTGTGTGTGTGTGTGTGTGTGTGTGTGTGTGTGTGTGTGTGTGTGTGTGTGTGTGTGTGTGTGCGTCTGTGTGTGTGCGTGTGTGTGTGTGTGTGTGTGTGTGTGTGTGTGTGTGTGTGTGTGTGCAAGTGTGTGTGCATATTTGTAGGAGACAGCATTGTGAGGCCTCATACTCCAAATACACTAAAAATTGCCATACATTATAAGGGATGGTGATGTTGCTCACATTAGGAGAGCCATGACAAAACTCTCACCCTACTATCCCTGTGGCATGTGGAATAAATGCATATCCCTGTAGTAGCAATAATTAGATAGACAAGGGTTTGTATTGCAGTCCTAGTAAATGTGTGATTGTGGGTATGTAAGAGCATTATCATGGGTTTCAGTGATTACTATATCCAATGTGGGGTGGGGGATCTGGGTATACTGTCTTTACACTATGGTACCCCCCAGTACATGTCCCAAGTTCCACTGTATGAGGACCGCTGTCACCATTAACCATACCAGTAACTGATGACACTCTTCAGTCCAATAATACATGTCATGTGTGCAAAAAACTCTGTAACAGTATGGACTCACTGACAAGGTTGTCAGCACTGTTAAACCCAGGTCTGTCAAATGTGTCTATGACTGTATGTGCTTGTCAATGTGTATATGTCAGTATGTCACACTATGTAGTGTCCATTAACATCCAGTACATCCCCCATTACCATACTGTACAAGGCCTGGTGATGTTGTTCACTTTACAGGAAGCTCGGGACACATGTCACCCTACAAGCTCTGTGGTGTGTGCAATTAAGGCTGAACACATTAGTAGCAATAAGTCCCTAGATAGGGGTTCTAATCTCAATGTTGCCAAATAAGCGTGTGTGTATGTGAAGAGATCTACTTTAGTTTGCAGAAAAACAATTTCCCAGGAGATCATTTGTCCGAGAGCTAACTGGCAAAAGGTAACATTGCAAAGCAATCATCTTGTGGAAATTCATTCCATCAAAACTAGTAGTGGATGTGTAAATGCCCTTTTCCCCACTGTACAACTGTACAGCGATAGTGGAGTTAGTATCTGTAGTTGGGAGTGGTTGTTGTGGGCACAGCCACCCACATTGAGGGTATTGTTGTGCATATCCCCTCGCTTAGTGTGGTCTTATACTGTCCAGTTTATGTTAAGAGGTTAAGTAGTTGTTAATGACACTATGTGTGGGTCTACACCACCCCACACCCTCCAAAGTGGGGGGCTGTGCCCCCCATACCAGCACAACTATTTATACCAACTCCAGGACTGCACTACATTGGGGAAAAGGACATAAACCCTGCCAGTACTATTTTCATTGAAATTAAATTTGGCGGACTGATTATTTACTGATGTGATGTGTTGGCAATTTGGTCTTGGTGGAATTATACAGGCCAAAATGAGTTCTCTGCAAAATGAAGTACATCCATGTGAATAGTATTCTCTGTGTGTTGCATTAGCACAGAAACCTGTGTGTGTGTGTGTGTGTGTGTGTGTGTGTGTGTGTGTGTGTGTGTGTGTGTGTGTGTGTGTGTGTGTGTGTGTGTGTGTGCTATTCACAAACATTTGGTGTGTGCCACTCAGTACACTTACTATTGCCCACTGTAGAAGAGCTGCTGACATCACCACCATGCGTTCACCTGTATACACCCATCAGACCTATCAGCCATGTGGCACATGCAATAACTGTTATACAGACCTGTTACTTGTGTTCAGCTGTACCCAGGGTATGATACAGTCAATGTGTTACCACAGTGCCACACCCCTTGTAGGAAAGGACAGCAGACCAACATTCTCCTGACACACAGACACCTAGAACACAAACAGAATACATTATGGAGACCAAATTCAGTCAGTGTTAATAACAGCAACAATGCATCATGGCTGGATAGCTACACACCCTGACATGTAAGCTTTAAACATTCCAGCTGACAACACTTTAAACAGCATTAAATTGCTAAACTGTAGTACATTCACCCTGTGCATCAGAACCACATTAGCATGTCCCTGCATCAATGGTATGGATGAAAGGGATGTGACACAGGTAACATCATATGCACACTGTGTATTGTGGGTTTGCCAGAGGCCTAGGCTGAGAAATTTGGTTGACATCATGTGTGTGGTTTAGGGGGTTGTTTATTAAATGGCCTGTGTAGACATGGTGTGTGTAAGTATGGATGTGCCCTAGCGGTGATAGTGATGTGTGTGTGTGTATGGATGCACACCGTTCTTCCATGTAACTGCCCTATACCGGAGTATGTTGGACAGCTGCAGACTGTACATGACAGGGTGTACAGTTCATTGTATCCGGCCATGGACATGGGAACTGCAACTGCCAGGGGTTGCACAGCCACCACTAGGCAGAAGCCAAGATATGGTACTCTCCCCGACAATGACAATTGTTTGCTGGATCCGCATCCTTGTTGGGACCACCCAGGACCACATGCATGCGACATGATGCAGTGTGGTGTGGAAAGCATCCCCCTGCAGTGCTGCTGCTGCTGGTACTGCCACTACAGGAGCGGGAGTGAGATGTTGTATGTCCAAGTAGACCTCCACCTGTTGGTGTTGCAGACCTACGTCCACATGGCCAATGCCCTACTCCCACCACATGTTCTACCACAGACATCACATGGTCAAGAATTCCCACCATCTCACCCAACCATCTATCCATGACCTCTGCAAAATAATGGTGGGCATCTACATGATCACGGATGTAGTCAAGTACAGCAGGAAGAGTAGCTCTCTGGAGCCTCAGACTACCTCTGGTGTAATGTTCCAATACATGCCTGTGCCTCCATGATGGCAGAAAACATGCGTCCGGTGACATCTGCTCTGGCACTTCTGCCAGGGACATGATGGGCAGCTGCCCTCCTATGAGCATCCCTGTCTATCTGCCTGGGTGGGACCTCACCGGTTATCTGGCTATGACGGCTGTGTACAGACACACTTGCCATAGTCACCACATTTTCCTATTCCATGCACCACCTGCCAACTGGCCCTCATCTATGGCCACTGGTTATGGGGTATGTGTGGGCATTGTGACTGTGTGCGGGGATGGGGTGGATAAAAGTGGGGTTCCAACCAATGGCACAGATTCAGCCCCTGCCAACCCTACCTGTGCCTCACTATGCCTATCATCATTGTCAGAGTCTGTATGGACATTAACATCAGTTTGGCTGCAGGAGGGACCCTGATCCACCTTGCCACCTGTGAGGGGTAGACAAAAAATTTAAATTAAGACCTGTACATTATGGTTTACTTCTACACACTCACACACACACACACACACACACACACACACACACACACACACACACACACACACACACACACACACACTTACAGGTGAGGTGGCACAAAGATATTACACAGACCTTTCATTACCCAGCAGTCAACATGCATGACATATGTCACTCAACAGCATGCACTAGAGCCATTCTTCATCCTTGTTACCAACAATATACATCTCTGTGATGCATGAGTTGTGTTAGAAGGTGATGCCCCTTCCCCTGGAACACACTGCACCCATGTGCATCTGTACAGCACACTGGCTTGTACTGTGCACCATACCTCACAAGTGTACAAATCATTGCTGAATGTGTAGATGTCTGTCAGTTATGTTTCCTCTGTTTCTCACAGCCCCTATGTGTTTGCCTGACACATAACTGGGATGATATGAGGACTGATGTCAATAATTAATGCCTGATCTTTGATTTGCAGATCTCATCATCAGCAGAGCATGTATGTGCAATAAAATCCAGTTATACAGACAACCTTCAAAGCTTAATGTGGATATGAGGAGTGTACACACCCCTTTTGACATGCCAGCCTCTTCTATGATATGCAATGGGGGCACACCACTGCTGAATTTGATAACATTACACACACCTGTTATGTGACATATGACCTGTGCAATCCAATGCAGTATCAAACAAATGTGTAAGTAGTGGAGATGCTGAATGAGATGCATACAATATGCGGGTTGCATAAGTGTGCACACCCTTAAAACAATGGTTTGTTGAAGCACCTAAGTGAACCACAGCAGTCACTATTCCTGGAAGGGGTATACTAGCATGGCTCATCTTTACTTATAGGTTCATAGGTTCATAGGTTCATACTAGGCTATCTGCCCTAGGGCATTTATAAGCCTAGCCAGAGTGTGTTTGGCTTTTGCCACCCATTTTAAATTAATTTTGTTATGCCCTTTTTCGAGGTTAGTATACTGTGCCTCTGTCTAACAGTGACACAGAAGTGATACCCAGGGTAAACCTACGATCTCATCAAGATTCCTCTTGAAGAGAGCCAATGAGGGACTCTGCCTAACCTGGACTGGGATTTTATTCCAGAGTGAAGGGAGCCTCTGGGTTATGAATCTGTCCCTCCAGCATGTCCTATTTATTTCAGTGCTGAGGTTCAAGTCTCTTGAGCGTGTAGCTCAATGGGATTTGGATTTTCTGAGGTGCAGCACGTCCATTAATTCCGGGTTGGACATGGCTTTAAACGTCAGGCACAGATTGCCTCTGAGCAGGTGGTATGCCACTGAGTAGAGCTGGAGTTTCTTTAACCGGGCAGCATATGGCATCTGTTTGAGCCCTTTGATCCTCTTGGTGAGGTACTTTTGGGGTCTTTCCAGTTGCTGCAGGTGTCTGGTAAGGTACATCCCAAAAGGGGCATTGTACTCAATTATGGGCCTGATGCGGGATGAGTAAAGAGGCACGATGACCTCCCCTGACCTAGATGTGAATCCCTTCATGATTAGGTGGGCTATATAAAATGTTATTCTAACCACTTTGGCCACGTGGTTGTCAAATGAGAGATTGCTATCAACTTGGGTCCCCAGGTCCCTAATTACTTCTTCTGTACTTAATGGAGTACCACCTATGTGGTAATTTGTGGGCACTTTGTTTTGCCAAAGGGATGACTATACACTTTTTGGCATTTAGTTTGAGGCCATGGCTCTGGCACCAGTTGTCTGTTTCTATGAGGCCCTTTTGGAGGATGCTTGTGTCAGCTGGAGAGTCAATTATGGCGCCCAGTTTGCAGTCATCTGCGAACTTGGTCAGCCACAGTCCTTCCATGTTGGCCTGTACCTCCGAGAAATATATACCGAACAAGAGAGGTCCCAGGACTGAGCCTTGTGAGATGCCACTTGTAACTGGTTTGGAGTCTGATATGGCTCCAGCAATTCTAACCATGTGGGTTCTGTCCTTGAGCCAGTTTGCAACCCATCTAGTGACATAGGGGTTTATATTTAAGCTGGTGAGCTTATCTATAATGCCCAAGTGGGGTATTGTATTGAAGGCTTTTGCGAGGTCCAGGTAGGCTGTGTGGACCACCTTCCCCTCGTCAATGGCCTTGGTGACTGTTTCAAAGAAATTGACCAGGTTTAAGAGGCAGGATCTGCCCTTAACAAAGCCAAACTGGGTAGGATCCAGTGTCTGTAGGTCCCCAGTATCTTTATTTATGAGGTCCATGATGATCCTTTCCATAGCTTTGCAGACCAAGCTAGTCAGGCTTATGGGGTGATAGTTTCCAGGATCCGTTGAGGCACCACTTTTGTGGAGAGGGACCACTGTTGCTGTATGCCACTCTTTGGGTACATATCCTGTAGTAAGGCTGAGATTGAACAGTAGTTTTATGTTTGGGTTTAGCTCTTCATGTAGGACGCAGCCCAGGACACCGTCTGGTCCCATTGATGCTGTGTTTTTTGCTTTGGAGAGGGCGGCTCTTACCTGAGCATCTGAGATGTCAGGGGGGCAGCATTCTGCTGGGATAGATATTTGCCCTTTTGGTGGGGAGGGGGGGAGTTTGCGCTGAACCTGTCAGCTAGGATGTTGGCAATGCCTGTGGGTTCGGTGTACTTTTTGTCATTTTGGACTAATTCTGAGCATATCTGGGAATTCCCACCCAAGTTCCTAACATAACTAAAGAAAGCCTTGTGATTATCCTTAGTGTCCTGTGCAATTTTTCTCTCGAAGCTGGCCTTAGACGATTTTATGAGTGCCCATAGTTTTTTGCTAATGCTGATCAGAGACGCATTCCCTTTTTGAGATTTTGCTCTATCATGTAGTAGCTTCCTCCTTCTATTGTATAGTTTGTTTATGGCTGGGGTCCACCAGATGGGACATCTGCCTTTGGAGGATTGGGTCTTGGTTTTATTTGGGATTGCAAGATCCATGCATTCCTGAAGGTGTTCATAGAATGCGTTTATAAAGGATTCTGCAGTCTGGGCCGTATTTTCCACAGGCCCGGGGGCTTTGAAGGATTCCACCTCGGTTTTGAGTAGTGTGAAATTTGCTTTAGAGAAGTTTTTCACTGTGGTTTTCTGGGCAGGGGGTGGGGTCGGGATGTGAATATCCAGTGAGATTAGTTTATGGTCTGATCTTACCAGTGAGGAATACACTTCTGGTCTGGAGCATAGAGTCCCCATGTTGGTGATGATCAGGTCCAGTATGTTTTCCCCTCTTGTGGGAGTGGTAACAAGTTATTCCATAGCATTTGAGTTTATAAATTCTAGGAACCTTTGGGCTAGGGTGTTGGAGCTAGAGTAATGCTCCCAGTCTATGTTTGGGTAGTTAAAGTTGCCCAATATAATGGTGTTTGGAGAGACCTTCATATTTTCCAGTGTTCTCAGGAAGGCCGAGTGGGGTTCCTGTGTTTGGGAGGGTGGTCTGTAGCAGGCTATAAACTGGAAGGCAGTTTTACCCACTGTTAGTTGCACATGGATAGTCTCTGATGCTTCGTGCTGTGCCACCAACCTGGAGGTGTGGGTATCTTTGATGAATATTGATACTCCCCCGCCTTTTGTGGTTCGGTCCAAGTTTTGGGGCCGAAAAGCATGGTATGAGGTATAACCTGGTAGTGCTGTGGTGCTCTCGGGAGCCTTGTACCAGGTTTCTATTACTGCACAGATATCAATGTTCTCCATGCTAAGGAGAGTTTCGAGTGCGTGCATCTTGAGGTTTAGACTTCTGGCGTTGAGAAGCATTACTCTTAGTTTCTTATCCCTTGTGATACCTATGGAGGTGGGTTTGTCTTTTGAGCCTTGCCAAAAAAAGGCACTATGGGGATAGCAAGAGCCTTTGCCAATATCCAAAAGCCCAGGGGTGACAGGTGCAAGCCGTCCCTAGCAAAGCATCATGGATTGTCGAGCATGTCATCCCAGGCTGACAGGCATTGGATCCCCTTTGAATGACACCAATACTTAAGCCAATTGTTGAAATTGATCATCTTGTCTTCATATTGTGGTATCATTCTTGGTGAGGGTAAGATGCTACTCAAGGTCAGGGTCATACTGGCCTGGGCTACATGCTCGGAGAGCTCCTCTATGTCTCTTTTCT
Source organism: Protopterus annectens (assembly GCF_019279795.1). Lineage (NCBI taxonomy): Eukaryota > Metazoa > Chordata > Ceratodontiformes > Protopteridae > Protopterus > Protopterus annectens. The sequence continues at coordinate 234,623,385 of NC_056740.1, read as the reverse complement.
TGTAGTCCAGGGAGGTACGTCTCAGGTCATTCACACCAGCATGGACAATGACTGAGTCATATTTGTACTTGCCTTGGAGTGACCTGAGTGCTTGTGTTATGTGGCGGATCCTAGCGCCCGACAGGCAGCTCACCGTGACCTTCTCCTTGTTCAGCCTGGTGAGCAGGACGTCAGTGTGCCTGATGATAGAGTCACCTATTACAAGTGTATCAGGTGTGTTGTTTAGCCTTAAGGGCTGTGACTGTTCGGCACACTGGCTTTGTGAGCTATGTGTTGCACGTGTTTTGTTTTGGGGTAGCGGTTGCTTGGGTGTCTGCTTTGAGGTCTCTGCTGCTTAGGCAGATTTTTATTTAGAGCCTCCGAGTATGTTTTTGTGTGTTTATGTGTTTGGTTTGCTGTCGTGGTAGGTCTGTGTGAGACTGGAATTGTAGTGAGTGTGGTATCCTTCTCCTCCTGACTGGTTACGCCAGTACTGAGTTGAGAGAGCTTAGCCTCCAGTTTGGCTATATGGTTGCATCTCTCACATGTGTTGGAATTTGTTGGGAGGAGGAGAGGGTTGTCTGTGTACATGAGGCAGTTGTAACATTGCCTCAAGATTCCCAGATTCACCAGCTGGACCGGAGAGGAGATTGACAACTGACCTTTGTACATGCTAGAATAGTATTGGGAATTCCTTTATAATTGAAAAAAAGGGCCAATGGGGATCAAGGTACTCAAGGAGAGTTTGTGAGGGTGTAGTGCTTGACACCCACCTGTGACTAGCTGACCCCTCACAACAGCAGCAGCCTGCTGATGGGTGTGGTGGATGAGGTCAGTGCAACGATGCTGCACCTATTCATAATTTAGGCTATGCAGGCCAACATTGTTTACCCTGTGGATAAGGTCGTTCCACAAGGGGGGAGTCTATATCATAAGCGTGGAAGCCTGTTTCAGTGAAAACATCAGTGTCGACACATATTGCACGAACTGCGAATACATCGAACACCCTAAATGGTGAAATTCAAAATCTCGAACCGGCATAGTTGGCCGACCCCACCCCTCGCTACATACTACCCATCCAAACAAAATAAATAAACCACATACATACACTAACCGAAACCCTAGTTTTAACCCTACACTAAACCTTACATACATTACTATCAATGCGCTTACCTTAACCCGCACCCTTACCCTAATGTCTGTAACTATCACACACTTACCTTAATGAGCTATACCCAAACAAAATAAATAATCCACACACGTATACTTAACAAAACCCAACTTCTAACCCTACACTAAACCTTACATACATTACTATATATGCACTTTCCTTAACCCACACCCTAACTGTAAGGTCTGTAACTATCACACACTTACCTTACGGAGCTTTACAGCAGAAGGGCCAGCTATGCCGATTCAAGATTTTGAATTTCGCGGTTTGGGGAGTTCAATGTATTCATGGTTCGTGCAATATGTGTCGACATTTACGTATTCACTGAAATGGGCTTTCGCAGTTATAATATAGACCCCCACAGGGCAGTCCTCTCCTGCAGATCCTGGGCTCTGCGGCTGAATAACATGGTATAATGCTGTATTACATACTGTATTATAATGTTATTCTCATGTGTTGCTGAACGCTGGCAGCTGGGGGCGTTGTATATTACCTAGAAGACATAAACAAGAAAAAAGGTTACAGGACCTCATACGCTTGTCCACTTGCACATCAACAGTGGATATTACTTGCAAATAATCCAGACTATACCATAACACTGTAAGATATTGTGGCTTTGGCATCTTGCATTACACTCCTGGCCCTGACCTGTCTAGTTCCCCCAGTGTTGGACACTTAATTGCATAATCCTCTGTTCACCATTCATTTCTGTGTAGAGGGATGACAGTAGCCATCTTCCATGTGGATGGTGTGTGGATGGTGGCAAGTCTGTGTTTGACTGTAGAGTGTGATAGAGCTGTGGGCACATGCCTGAGTTCATGTAGGAGGCAGACTGTGATGTTCTTATGCCCCATGGAGACTTGCTGTTGTTGCCATCAGTAAGCAGTATGTACATGCTCACCATTGATGAGGGCAGGAGTGTGGATGATGTGCATATCCCCCTGTACAAATGGTGTGGACAGGGTAGCATTGTTGCCACCTAACCTGTCTGATGCAGGTTGCCTGTATCCATTGCATGTGTGTATGAGGAGTGTTTTACCCCCAGTACAGGTTGAATTGTGTTACTGCCTCTGAGACTGACTAAATATGTGGAGACATTGTGGCAAATGGCCTTGGTGGTGTGGATATGTCTGATTTATAGTCATAGTCAGCCTTACAGGAAGTCACCTGTGAACCTACATGATTGCTCAGATAGAGGTGGACTTGCTTCCAAGTTGTGGTCTGCACCTATGCACCCCTATACAGCCACTATAGCAACTATTATGTGCCTTGTGTATTGCTGCAGCCCACCAAGGAGGATTACTCTATCCTTGGTGGAGGCTGGTTTTACAGGTCAGGTACTGCTGATTCCTTATAGCTACAGTGGATATAAAGTGTACACACCCCTGTTACAATGCCTAGTATGTTTTGCAATTGAAACATGACCCCACAAAAACTCATTTCAACACAATCCCCACCTGTAATGTGACCTATAGCCTACTCAATTCAATTGAAAACATAATCTGCTCTGTGAAAACATATGGGAAATAATATTCAGTACAGTAAGCCAGTTGAATGTGTATGCACACCCTTAAACTGATATATTGTGTAAACACCTGCTGAGATGATTACAGTATCTGTTTGTCTTGGTTTGTACTCTAACATCATGACACATCTTCATTTGGCAATGGTTGATCACCTTCCTTGAAATAGCTTTCTTTTTCAATAGAATTGTACATGTTATGGGTCACATTTGAGGTGAGAAACATTATGAAATGATTTTCTGTGGTCTCATTGACATACAGCACACAAACCTGGCATTCCAACAGGGGTGTGTACACTTTGGATATCCAGTGTATATGGGCTTGATATAGCTGTTAGTGGTAGGCATGAACAGTGGCTCATAACACAGTTGTACACTTCTCTGATTACTACCTGATAGTCATGCCTACTGTAGTACCCATATCAGTGTCATAGCAATGCAACAACCAGTAGCTGTACACATTTATTTTTGTTGTATGCAGTGACACTGATATTACATACATGTGCAACATGCACAACCTATTTTCCGGACTGCTTGTAACCCATGTTATTACTTTTGTGCCTTTCAGCTGAACATACGTATACATACACTTGCTCAAAGGATACCTGGTATACATTTGTGTTCTATGTCAGTATGGCACACTATCTTTACAGTCTTGCAGCTCAATCATACTTCTCAACCTGTTATACCAGGACTTCTGGACAATAGCCCACATCAGTGGGTGACAACAGGGAAATCAATATTGATATATTAATATAGCTGACATAACACAAATATATGTGTATATGACTACAGATATCAGTCACAACTGTGACTTTTGTCCAGCAGAACACTGTATAGTTGAATGTTATTAATTCACTATATCACATGCAGTTTAACACACACATCTGCAACAGTACTTTACTATGCACATGCCCTATATAGGTATCTTAGATTTACAATACAAACATGTATAATACTCATATTCACAGGTAACATGTGGATATGGACAACATCCCATTAACTAGCCTAGCAGTGCACAGTCACAATTGTTTGACAGACACTCTAGTGGTTGCCATATGTGAGCTGTCCTTGCCCAGGGTGAGTCAGGCTTCTCAGCTGTGATCCTACCTCTCCACCTCTTAGACCGTCACATCTGGACAAAGCCTGAAATTATGGGGGGATAAAGAGGGACGGCTATTAAATATGCCTGTTACAAACCTATGAAGTTTGTAGCATAATACATTTTGCATTACCATGACTGTTCTGAAGGATGTGGGGTATGAAACTCAAGTGTTTGTCATTCCTTCATGACTTCCATCCCCAGCTATTTGCCAGAAAAATATAGATGTTAGGAGGAAAAGGCCAAACACTATGATGAATAACTCTTGACATCCTGTGAAGATCTGTACAGTTGACAGGTATGGCCCACTGCAGACAGAGCCAGATGCTATGTCCATAGCGGCTGTTCAGCAGGACATCATTACAACAAGTCTTGTTGGCACATATAATTCTTTCAAAATCATCTATCCCATTATTACAGACCAAATACTACATTCAATTACATGTTTACATGTTTCCCATACCTGCTTTATTTTTATGCTCTCTTCCATGTTCTGGTTTAGGTTTATGTCTTTCTTGTTTTGTTTGTTTTTGTTTGTTTTTTTTTGGGGGGGGGGTTCTCTCTCTCTCTCTCTCTCTCTCTCTCTCTCTCTCTGTCCACTTCAGGGATTGAGCTAGTTTTAATAGGTTGCAGCATGGCTTTTGTAGGTGATGTTCATGAGCAGGTGATGACCTCTGCACTTGGTAATTGCATACAGAGCAGCTGTGTAGCCAATGTCATAGCAATCCACTACTATAATTGACTCCTTCATGTGGGCATTGTCCCTTTACCTTGCCTGTATGGAATACATCCTTCATGTGTGGGGGCAGCAGTATTACAGACAGCAGGTAGGAATACCTCTTAAAATAAGACTTGTGGACACAGTCCAACTACATGTTTCTATAAGATTCCAGACCTAGGGACTGAGTGTGAGTATCAATGTTATATGCTCTGAATACTGCTAGTTTTACAGGGTTTGTGTGTACATGCTAGTTTTGCATGGATTGCAGTCTGTCTGCATAGCTCTCAACTGTGGGGCTGTCCACATAATGACCAGAGGTTTGGCTGCTATGCTTTGTCTGTTCCCCAGACAGATGTTGTCCTTGACAAATCAGTGGCATTCTCTCTGCTGATTGCTATCAGTACATGGCAACATCCATTTGTGTTTCTGGCATCATATTCCTCAGGAAGGGTATGTTACAACCAATCCTGTAACACCAGCAACTTTTGCAGTGTATAACACCAATATTTCAAATATGGCCCTGTGTTTTGGCCTCTGTCCTCCACTTATATACCAGGCTTTATCCAGATGTCATGCAGTAAGAGGTTGATAGGTATGGTCTATCATTATTTAGTGCTGACATTCCTGCTATCATCCCAGTGATGTTGTGGACTCCCACATATGTTGTGGGGTAGGGGCCATAAATATGAGGGCTACGGCTAGACAACATGTGTGACCCCGTACAGCCAAGAGGTCAGTGTATAGAGAACACTGTTATATGCCCTTGTAAAACATTTTATGGGGGAGGGGTATTACATGTTTTTAACCTAGGCTGTTAGCACATGTGAGGAATATTACTAATAAGAAACATAAAGGTATATGGCTGTACATTTTCATACATTTCATCATGGAGACAGTGGTGGGTTAGAGCTTACTGTTTTGCAGACAGTTCTGTTTGTCAGTGTCATAGTACAGTTTGAAGTGAATCATTGTTATGTAAAGGATCCATTTACATTGTAACATTTGATACTTATCCCCCCAGGGGATTAACTACAGAGTGTAATTAGAGGCTGTTGAACTAAATCTGTAATTAAGTGTTGATTGATTCTTGTATTTAAGGCAAGTGTATTTTTACTATTGTACTACTTGAAGACTTTCGCCAAGACAGCAGAGTATCCTATTTTTCATGTATTACTTTGGGTTACCACCTGTCCCTCTTTGCGAGGGACAAACTCTCTTTGTAGAGTTGGGTCCTGCTGATAAAAACTGACAAATGGCAAATGTCTTGAGATGGTAGGACCAAGAATGTATCATATGTTTTCTTTGATAGTTGCATAAATCAGTTATTTTGCATTTCAAACATCTAAATGCAATAAGAAATGGCACAAACATCTTAAATAGTACACAAATAAGCATTTCTATTTATGCAAAATGTGTGGTGTTATGTCCTTTGCATTAAGTGTGGGTATATGTTTTAATGCAATAATTCTCATTTCCAGAAAAGAATCAAACTCTGGTCATTTGAAAAGATGACAACTCTAGGATTATGGCTGTTTGATTTTCTGTGCACTCTCTATATGTACTCTTATATATATATATATATATATATATATATATATATATATATATATATATATATATATATATATATATATATATATATATATATATATATATTTATATATGTATGTGTATATATATATATATATATATATATATATATATATATATATATGTGTGTGTGTGTGTGTGTGTATATGTGTGTGTATATATATATATCATTTGAATGTTTAGTGCTTCCACATTGTACATTCCCTATGGTAAACTGGCTGTTCTACATGATATGTTAGAGAAATCATCCCAATATCTTCCAGCACAGATTGCTTAGTGGTTAACTGCTATGAGTATGGTGTACATGCTCTTGGGTTCAAAACTGGCAAATTCATTTTATTTTCTTGCTGTCAGAAGTAAGCAGCATGATTAAGGCAATTTAAAGCTGCTTTAAGCATGTTTGCACATGTTTGCATGATGCTAAGCAGAGCTAAAACACGATTAAATGTATAGGAGCTTACACTGTGTACGCTTTGCTTAGTGACACTTACCAATGGACAAACACACTTCATATCTATATTTAAGCAAGTCATACACCAGCTAACCACAGCTGTGCATTGCTAACCATTGCTCACTTTTCCTTTTTTAGTAGATATCACACTAATGACAAGCTTATTTGATATAGCTCAGGTGGCATAGTGGTATGCTCTCTGACTGCCATATGTAGGGTCCTGGGCTCAAAACCTGGAGCTGCTAGCTTTTTTTTCATTAATGTTAAATGAGCAGACTGCATGATAAGTTTGAGAAAGCCAGAGCAATTCTTAAAGCTCAGATGGTGCAATGGTAAGCTCCCAGACTCTAGTGTAGCAGGTCCTGGGGCCAAGACTTGGCAGGGCTGATTATTTTGTTACTGGGCAGAACAAGGGTTGATGGATACAGAGTGATTAAGGCAATTTTAAGCAGTTGTAAGTGGATTTGTGTGGGTTTGTGCAGCAGTAAGCAATGCTAACGTCTGATTAACTATGCCTACACACAGCTTTAAAAAGTGCTTAATCTGGTTAGGCATCGCTTAGCACCATGCAAACAGGCTTACTCGCACTTACTACTGCTTACTCGTGATTACCCCTGTGCTAATTTCTTTAAAAGAAAAGAAAAAAGGGGTGATAGGAAAGTGGTGAAAAAGGGGCACAAAGAGGAGAAAACAATATGAAAGATAGCTAGAGATGTGCAGGATAGATGTAGGGAAGGTCCATAGCTGTCCATTTCTTCTACAGCAACAGCTGTGCATATATACTGAATTTGGAGGTGCATTTGAACACTCAAACCCCTGAGAGAGTGGGGTGAAGACAACAATAATGTGTTGTGAAGCCAGTTAGACAATATTACATGTGTCCAGTGGAAACATGTGCAAAATGGACAGCTATGTATGGAGCAAAATATTTTTTTGGGAACAGATTGCTCTTTTTTTTAAGGTGAGAATGGGATGTTGGAGAAGGATAGTAGGGATATTTGGGAAGGTAAGTTGGGTAGGAAGACAGACAAGACAGCATACAGGGGCAGTATATGACGCATGTGGGGGGTAAACACCTTGGACAGGGAGGGGCGTTTAGTAATTGGAAGCCCACGAGCCCCCAAATGGATATAGTGGGACTGAGGTCCACACCCATGGGCAGTCACCACTGCACCTTCACAGCCCTGAAGGTGGCTGTGCTGGGAGCTGAGCAGGAGGGGCAGGTTGACCCTCTAATTGCACCATGTTCCCCTCAAGCTGGCATAGCAGATCTCCAAATTCCTTGTGGAGCTTGCTACGCACCAGTCCTGGACCTGACTTCGGGTGACAGGATCTTGTCTGTGCCCACATCTGGGGGGGGGATGAGCCCCATCCCCTGAGGTGGTTCCACCCAAATGTGGTGCAGGACCAATGGATGAGGACGTCCCGGGGTGGGTCCCAGATATGCTGGGGCCTGGTGACATGGCCAGATGAGGTGGGAGAGGCAAAGCTGCTGGGATCGGCCTTTCCTGACGTGCTATGGTGTTGCAGTTTTAGAATATATGTTGGATAGTAATGGTAAACACATTCCAGGATTAGTTATAACAGCATGCATGAGTATTCCCATTAACTCAAAACAACAGATTTGGAACACTTGCATAGCAAACAGAACACATGCATATATGGAACCATAATGGGAATTACACCATCATGCAGGTTACATTGATAACAACAGGCCACCAATGATAGTATATGAACAGGAAACATTAATTGGAATAAATTTCAACATTTGTAAAACAACAGGACACATGTCCCAACAGTAGGTTTGGTGGAAAACATACCCATTCATTTATGTGTTTAGATTATTGGTGAAGATAAAGTGGGGGAGAGAGAGAGAGAGATGTCAGTTAAGAAATGTAGATTCTTGCAGTGGTCACAGCTTTAATGATGATTAATCTACTCATTACTCTACAGGTATTCTTACAACTATGGTGTTGGGTTGGGAAGTGGTATGTTTGTATACAGTATAATTACTGCCATCTTATAGCTACTTTATACTTTCTCTTACCTAGAAGACCTGTGGAGGGAATGTTTGTTAATACTATATGACTGCTTCTACCCATATTCACATAGTCAGGGTTACATATGTGAACTCATACTGTGTGTGTGTGTGTGTGTGTGTGTGTGTGTGTGTGTGTGTGTGTGTGTGTGTGTGTGTGTGTGTGTGTGTGTGTGTGTGTCCTGCTGACACACTCTACCTTGATTTTGATCAGTCACCCTTGTTGTTATTAGCAGGGACCAGTTGCTATGACAGTATGACACTTTTGAATATTATGGGAATGTGGCCTAATGGTTGAGGTGTTTGCCTTACAAACACAAGGTGCAGGGTTTGAGTCTCACAAGGGATAATTGTCTAGGCTTAAAATGGTTCACAAGGGCAGTTAGCCTAGTATGAAACTATGAAATTTGGGGGAGACCACTTGGTGTATGTACTTATCTTGCTGTCATTTGTAGCCTTGGGATTGGACCATGGGTGTTGGGCACAGTATAACTACAGCTTTCTTATAGTTACTTTATACCTTCTCTTACCTGGAAGACCTGTGGAAAGAATGTTTGTTAACACTATCTGAATGTTTCTACACATTTTCACAAAATCCTAGTTGAAATTTGCATACAGCTTACTACCACTTCTGGGATTCGAACTGTGGTTGTTTCTGCTAAAATATAACAAGTGTGTGTTTCATCAGAAGGAGCTATTGAGCAACTGCTGGCTCCTCCTTGAATTATTTTTTTCGCATTCTCTCTTTGTTGTACTATCTGACCTTGTAGTTACAACACTCTTATACATACATACATACATTCCTATATATACCTTTTGACATAGCACAGTGTGGAAAATAGTGGTTAATACAACATTACTATTCAGAAATCAGATCTTGGTGCATGACATTTTTAATATCAGTTAATTTTGTGTCTTATAGAGGCACTAACTTTGTCAGATGAGACTTGATTGTTTAATGCTTTCAGATCTATAGTTGCTATGCATAACCTGTACACATTTCAAATCATACCATACCAGCATAAACACAACCAGTCCAGGGTTTTGAATTTTATTGACAGGCAGTTACAGTTTTCTTTATATACAGCCTATATGAGACTATTACTGTAATATTGTCTGCTTTATTCAGTACAAACCATACCCATTTTCAATACTGCCAGGTGACATTCTACTCCTTTATATTGATTTGGTATGAATACTACAAGCTAGATTGTTACTCACCATCCTTGTGATGCAGCCTTTGCAACCTGCTGGCATGGACTTCCTGGTTCACAACCCACTGAGCTGGGGCTGTAATGAAGATAGAGAAACATTTATGCATACTAATCCATCACATACACAGGCTGGACTTTGGTAAACAGTTATTGCTATGAATACATACACATTGCTGGGACATCACCCCTCTGTCATGCTTCTTAGACCCACTGGTCCAACAGCTCACCTCCCTTATCCTCTGTTTCAAGTCAGAATAGTGGTGCCGGACCTGCTCACCAGTCTGAAGGATACCAGTGGCACTGGTGAGATCATGGGCAAGACTTTCCCAGGCCTCTGCTTTGTATTGGGTGCCCTGGTACTGGTCCTGCAGCAGTCTCAGATCATGTTTTTTTACAAGGAGTCTTACCATGACCTTGGACTCCTGTATGACCCAGCACTGAGCCCAAAATTGCATGCCCTCTCCAACACCTGCCATACTGCCTAGAGTGGGGAGTTACAACCAGTTATGAGCTGTATTCCTGTCTGCGAGGTATAAATACGGCCAATTTTCCACCCTTTGCCATGATTGGATGGTTTTGAATATGCTGACCTAAGCTAAGCTACAGGCAAACCTGCTTAGGTAAGGTTGGCAGTGCTTACAGAGGCAGGTTCAGCATTGCTTACCAATGGGCAAATCCACTTAGCTGGGCTACTCATTGTTTAGCATTCATATTTACACAATGCTTACACCCGGTCAGCATATCTGTGCAATGCTTAGCATTGCTTATGTTTTATTTTATGGACTACCACCTGTATGGGATTAATTCATCATTCCTGACATATTATACATTTTTATACCTTCCCTGACATCCCCCAATGTGCTTTCATTACATTTATTCATGTGTGACTATAATGTATGGGGCACTTGTGTTTAAATGGGGGTTTCACAACTTTATTACACTCAGACCTCACATCTGGACCTACTACACTACTCTGGTTAACAAATATGTGTTCTTTACTACCTAATTATTAAAAACATAAATTATGTACTGCTTTCACATGTGAAATGCTTTGTCTGGGGATTGAAGCAGAAACAACTACTTGCAAGGCAAACATTCTTACCACTTCACTATTACCACATTGCTATGCTGTGGAGTATATACCTATTTAGCTCCTTATGATGTGTAAGATAGGCTAAACAGAGCTGCACAATGTGCACATCCACTCAGCTGCACTTAAACTTTATTGTGGACTGAAAAAAATGTAACTGTCGTGTTTTATTTTTGTGCTGTAGGGGGTATGCACATTGATTTCTGCAACATTATTGGTGGGGGGGCTGTGCTTTTACAATTGTGATGACATGGCAGGCTTTGCTTTTGAGGTATGCTCCATGGACGCTCACAGTGTCCATCATGCTTTTCAACTGTACAGATTGTCACAGACTGCCCAGATATTTACCTTATATTTTTGGTCCATTTTTCACAGCATTGTGGCTCTCTAGCGGATTAGTGGCAAATCATTAAAGATTGCAGTTAGAAAATATTGACAGACATTTGTGTTTTTCACTTCATAGCCTTCAGCACATGCATGTTAATCCATAACCTGTTATTCTATCAACTTAAGTCTGTGAGCCAGACTTTTATTTCCTTTCTCCGGATTTCTTACATTCTAAGAGGTTGAGAGGTATTTCATGGACACTCTTGCTGCTATTACATTGCTGTACGGTAATTATGGAGTGCAGGGTACATGTGTATAGTGGGAGCACTGTTGTCAGACATACACCCCTGTGCTCATACACAGATCCGTGTCCGTGTAAGAGCTGAGCAGCGCACCTTCATTTATATTCAAGGCGTGCTGCTGCTCTACATGGATGTGGACCCTTTAATGCAAGATTAGCTTATTCTTGCATGAAAGCTTCATGAATCTGGGGGAATATTTTTAACAAATGAAGAAAGATTACAAACAGGAAAACTATGGTGAGGAAAGATAATCTGGAATTTGGGAAATGACAGATGTTCTGAAATAGCCATATCCCATAGAAATACAGTAAAGTTATTATATATAACTTTAGCAAAAATAGGAAGATTAACCATTGTAGATTTAAAATGGAAAGAAAAAGTATATAGAATTACAACATTCTATGCTTATACTAACTGTAAAGAAAGGGAAACATTTCATCAGATTATTAGACTATGTAATGATGAATATAAATATTATAAAAGTATACTTTAATTGTGATTCAAGAGGCAAGCGTAAAAAGAAAGGGAATGGTATAAGAAAAATGTTAGAAATTTTAAGATGTGACAAGTTATTCACATTTTATGATAGAAATCCATGGACTTACAAAAAGGATATGTATAGAACTGAAATAGGTTATTTTATAGTATCAGAAGGTTTAATTATAGGAGAAGGGGAGTTAGTTGCAACAGGATTTTATGATGATCTTGCAACAGGCTAGAGATAAAATAAAATAAGGAATATATAAAAATAGGCAAAGGAATAAAAAGAATAAAAGAAAAAGCATGGAGTGAAGCAGGGAAAAGATTGGTAATACAGTTATGGAAAGATCACATTACTATGAGAGCATTTTATAAAAACTGGTCTGAATTGTGGATGATATTTAAGGAAAAATATAAAAAATGTTTTTACAATAGCAAAAGTAGAAAAAGAAAAATATAAAGAATATATAATGATGCATTGGAAGATTTAGAACATAATGATAGAAAGGATTTTGATAAAGAAAATTAATTATATAAAAGAAATCTAGAAAAATACAAGAATTGTTATATAAGCAAATATATATTTTACAAGGAAAGTTTGAGGAAGTATCAAGTTACTTAGGAAGATGGTAGTGTAATGAGAGAAATAAAAAATTGTAAAAGGAGAAATAGAAAAAAAATGAGGAAAGGATTATGAATAGTGTAATACAATATGTACAAGAAATGTTTAAAAAAAAAGAAGGTAGCGAAAAAAACATGGAAAGTAAAAAAAGTTATCAGAAAAAGAAAATACAGAGTTGGAAAAGGATATTTCTTTAAATGAGCTAGATAAAGTATTAGGACAACTAATAATAGATCATCTGCAGGTCCAGATGGAATAGGGTATGAAATGTATAAAACTTTTAGGATTGGCGAAGAAAATCGTTTTCAAAATTTTTTAATAAATGGTTAAATGAAAGTTTTGTGTATAACGAATTATGTAGTGGAATGCTTAAATTTGTATAAAAGAAGAAAATTAGAAAAGAATTAAATACATGGAAACTAATAGTATTGAATAATAATGATTATAAGATCTTTATGAAAATAATACAAAAGAGATTTGAAACTAAAATGGAAAATATTATGGAAGATAGCCTATATAGTATAAAGGGGAAGGGCTGTCAAGAATTGTTAATGATAGAGAAATTGTGGATGATATCGTGAACAGAAAAGAAGAAGCAAAAATCATTATAGGCGACCTTAATAAGGCATTTGTCACAACTGGACAAGAATTTTTATGGATACTAATGAAAGAATGTAATATAGATGAGAAATGTAAGAAATTGTGTATGTCAGTGTATAGCAATAAAAAAGTAAAAATACTTGTAAATGGCTGAGGAAACTTAAATGAAATGAAATGGTGTAGAATATGGGACATGAAAGGTGCTGCATGTTCTTTTATATTTAATAAAACAGTTATAGTGTTATATGCACATTTTACAAGAGCAGGAAACATATCTCTCAACCTCTTAGTGCAAGAAATCTGGACAATGCCTAAAATAATGGGGGTCAAATGCCCAAAAATAGGAACACATTTTAAATGCTGTACTTATAAACTTAGAAAGTTGCTAGAATAGCAGGATGTATGTTAACATGCATTTTCTGAGGGGTATAAAGCCTGTAACTTAAATGTATGCTACTATTTAGTGATTTCAGTCCTCAGTGATTTGCCAGAAAACCACAAATATTATGAGGACCAGACCAAAAATGTGAAGCAAAAATCTGGACATTCTGTGAAAGTCTGGACAATTGAGAAGTATGGCAGGCAGGGATACTATACTGGATATTTGGGGTCTATACTACTGTGTCAAAAGACATGTGCACTGGACACGTCTTAATCAACATGGAAATATCGACTTGACAAAAACTTGAACAGTCGAGTTAGCAATTTTTTTCCAGAGGAAATAAATTGCTCAGCCATACAGAAAAAGCACACTTTCAAACCCTACAACATGGGGGGCTTCATCCCCATACTCCCCAATATGGGGGGCTGTGCCCCCCAACTAAATATACCAACTCTGAGATTGCACTACAGTGGGGAAAATGGCAAATCCTGATAATGGCCGAGTGATTTTTTTTCCCCCTGGGAATAAATTTGCTGACTCAGTCATTCAGGTTTTTGACAAGTTGATATTTCCTTGTTGATTAAGACGTGTTCGGTGAACATGTCTTCCGACATGATAATATTGACCCGATATTTGATAGGAAAACAAGGTTTTTCATCTGAAAGAAATATATATGTATACAAGCATGAGGAAAAGAGAAAATATCTGAAGAAATAAAGAAATGTGATGATAAATATAAAAATATTTTTGACAGGGATTTTAATTGTAATTTAAGACCATAAGGAAATGAATGAGGTGATAAAATGTAGAAAAGTGAGATTGTTGGAATGATATTAATTGATGTGTAACAGAGAACAGATTAAGAAAGGAACTGCCTATTTTTACCAGAAGATACAAATTAAGTTGATAGTGGAGATATTATTACAGGCTATTCTGATCATGTTGCAGTCAGAATTATCAGACAACCATAATATAATTAAGGAAAGAAAAGGAATAACAAGTATTAGCTCTGATTGTTTGGAAGCTAAAAATAAAACCATTATGGAGAAGTCACTTGTAATTAGTTTATATTGTGAATTATGGACAAAATGGTGTGTGTTTTTTTTTTTTAAATAAAATTTTCTTCTTTCAGCTTTTCCCAGTTAGGGGTCACCACAGCAGATCTCCGTTCCGATCATGATTGGTAGTGGAGTTTTATGGTGTCGAGTTGCCATCTCAGCACCCAACCTTTCACAGAAGGCTCACACATGCATGCACTCACACCTAGGGCCAATTTAGAGTGTCCAATCCACTTACAGCATGTCTTTGGGATGTGGGAGGAAACCGGAGCACCTGAAGGAAACCCATGCGACCACAGGGAGGACATGCAGACGCAGCACAGAAGGCACCCAAGCCAAAGATCAAACCAGAGAACCTCTTGCTGTGAGGCGACAATGCTAACTGCTGTACCACCGTGGCCACCCTTTTTTAAAAATAAATATAAAAAGTATATTTATAATTGAAAATGGAGAGTATGAGAAAAGATAAACAGGAGTACAAAAATTGCAAAATAGAGTGATGAATGATTTACAAAAACAGATCATTTTGTAAAAGAGTGGAATTATATAATCCTAATAAGCAAAAGGTGGAGAAGTTGTTTTATAAGCAAAAGTATTATTTGAAAGGATAAAAGAAGAAGTACTTCCATATTTAGAAAAGTTAGTAAAGGGTAAAAATACTTTGATAAGAGAGAGGTAAATTATAAACATGGAAATATTCAACATGCACAAAAAGTATTATGGAAGTTATTGAAAAATATGCAAGTATTATGTATTAAAATGAAACATAGAAGGAAAAGATTAGGTTATAGTTATAACAAAAAAGAGTGGTAGTCAAACTCATTTCATAATCTAGATATACAATGGATTTTGTAAATATGTAAGGTTTCTTTATGTTTAAATATGTAAACTATAAATATATAGATACATGTTAATAAAGAACCCATTTTTTTTAAAAAAGTGCCACAGGATCTTTTACAGCCACTTGAGCTACCAACCAACTCAGGCAGATAGAATCTCAGTTTAACATCTCGTCCAAAGGACATCATGCTCAGTAGTGCAGCACTCCCTAACGCTATCCTACAATGTTAGTAATGGAAAAATAATCTATTTACCTCAGGCGGTAATGGAGCCCATAATCTTCATATCTTCTAGCACCAAAGGAGAGTCTGTTGCTTGTTGAGCTACTGACACTGCCTACTGCTTTCTGAATTCTCAACTTCTGGAGTAGGAAATATAAAGATTTACAAGTTCCTACTCCAGTCTTTAGGGATGGTAGTAGGGCCTAAAAGAAATGCTCCAATAGCAGGAATTAGAAGATGTAGCTAAGGGCACAAAACACCTGTGTTACTTCCGGAATGTTCCACCCTCTGGTTGGACTCCTCAGTGATGGCAGAATGAATGGTCTCAAGACTAACAGATAATCAACAGGAATGGAGGGAAGAAATGCCCAGAAAAAAAGTAACTACAACACAGTATAGCAGCAAGCTAATAGTATTAAACTGTCTATGTTAGAGTCACTGATACCTTCCTATGTCTAAATGTGAACTAAGAACATCTTTATCTCTGATTCATTTATTTTGTGGAATTTATACTAACCCATTTGGGGAAGTTATGCCCCTACAGTTGGACTGATAGCATCAGACTCTAATCTGCTTTGTTGAGCTAATGCAAAATTTTACCAGCTAAGTCAAATAACAGATTATACAAATGACTCACAGGCTCCACTTTAAGAACTTTCTGGTTCTGTGTGACATAAAACTTGACAGTAATTGCTACTTGGAATAGCCAACTCCACTGTTCCCCTAATCTTTTTTTCCTTACCAGAGGTTTATAGTAAAACAACAAATAAAATTGTCAGGAATGTTGTTCCCTGTATACTGTGCTGCGCCAAACAGTTTTTGCAACATATAACTAGTTGGGGGTTTCTTGTCAACCTAATTACAGGTTGCAGAAAACTTTTCATCAAATAGGCATAAATACATACATACAAATGTTTCAAGTACAGGAATTAATGCCCTTCTAGCCTGCCAATATACCAAAATACTTGTTCCCATAGTAAGTGTCCAATGTGTTCTTAAAAAATATCTAAACTAGTACTTGCTTTAATGTAGTTAGGTAGTCTGCTCCATGCATCAGCTACTCTATCAAAGAACCAATTAGTACACTTCTCATTCCTGTAGAATCTTCTACATAGGTTGTCTGATGTTTCTCTACTACTTTCTGATAACTCCAAACACTCCCACAGTAGTTGTCTCAAAATGCCTTATATACCTGAATACGATCTCCTCTTGTACAACATCAGATATTTTAGTCTTTCATAATAACTTAAATTTTCACATCCATGAGTCACTTTGTATATTTCCATTGTATTCTTTCCAGTTTACTCATGTTTGTTTTCTTATAAGGTTTCCATATTGTTATTCCATACTCAAGTTTGGGTCTAATGTAACTAACAAATGATGACTTCATAATTTCTGATTTCCTAAACTTTATAAATATTGTTATACAACCTATAATTCTATAACTACCATTAACTAATTGGTTGATAATGATTAGAAAAACTCAAAGCTGGATCTACTCATATACACGGGTCCTTAAATGAATCTACAGTTTCAATCACTGTGTGCTGTATTAAATATTCACCTTTCAGTTTATGTCTCCCAGATATCATATGTTTAGTTCTGGATGCATTTATCAGCATATTATTCTCCTATGCCCAAATGGTCAATTTAGTCAAATTCTTTTGCAGGCATGCCTTATCTGTAACGTACATAATCAGTTTACCCAATTTCAGGTCATCTGCATTTAGACTGTAGAACACCTCAGATGAAAAAGTTAGGTCTGAAAGATACAATCTAAACAAGTAAGGGCCTAGGACAGAACCCTGTAGGACACCCTGACTGTAACCAAGAGTTTCACCTGTCCAATTGCTGTATGATACTTGCCATGTCCTATTTGTAAGCCATGCAACTATACATCTTATCAAGAGTACATTGTTACCTAGCTGTTCTAATTTATTGATCAGTGTTTTGTGTATGACCCTGTGAAATACTTAAGTTAAATCTGTATAAGTTACATCACAGCACAATTTTTCATTCATATCGGATACTATTTTGTTATAGAACATTATGTTACAGCTGGTAATAGCTCTATTTTCAACATGTGCATGCTGATCTATGGTTTCAAGTCCCAAAATATCCAGTTCTTAAAATAACTTATCCAATATTACATTCTCCTTTATTTTTCCACAACATGAAAGTAGACTTAAGGGCCTGTACGACTCTAGGTTTGTCCTACTCTCCTTTTCCTTAAAGACAGGCTTAATAAATGCATGTTTCCAATCTTGAGGAACCTCCCCATATTTATATGACCTAGTAAATAGTAGATATAATGGTACTCTACTGTACTGTAAGTTCTTGCTGAAGTGTCCTCAAGTCATTATTTCTAATTCCGTCTCCTCCCTGTGCTTTGCTTGGATCCAGTTTGTGCAGTTCTTTTTCAGTGTAATCTAATTTGATTCCTGTATCTGAGGTTATCTGGATGTCACTAGGATGACTTATTGCCCTCTTTGTGGAGCCAAACTGTTTTGTATAAGATTTTGTAAATATATCTATAATCTGTTATGTCTAAGAATGCATTTTAGAATCCACACACAGTTTGTCAGTTTGTATGTCTTTACTCCTTCCACATCTTACATATCTATAAAAAGTTTTTCTATTATGCTCAATATCTTTATATACATTTTCTTCAATTTTTTTCTTGATCTTGTCTCATACTATACTTAGTTTGTCCAGCTTGTTTATTTCAGTTTTCAAAGTTGTAATTTAACCTCTCTTCCATTTCTTATATTTTTTGTCTCTCACTGTAATCAGGTATCTTGTTTTTATGGAAATATATTTCCCTGACATTGTATGCCTAGATCTTGATGTTAAACATGTTTTTGACTTGCTGCATTCATTTTCACTTTCAAAACTTTCCATATTCCATCTGCTGTTTTTCCACTGAGCACATCATTCCAGTTAGTTTTACATAGTGACTGTTTTGCTTCCATATAATCTGTAACTAATCTTCTATGCATTGGTTTAGATTTCATTTTAGCAGAATTTTCTAACAATAAATTAACCGTTGATCGCTGCACATCAATGGTGGTACAATTTGACTTGAAGTAACAGTAAATTCTTTAGGAACGCAAACAATGTCTAGTAGGTTCCATTCCCTGGTATTTTTTTTTTTTTTTTTACAATCTGAAGCAATTGTTGTTCCTGAACATACATTGTAAATAATTTCCTTACTAATGTTGTTGAATCAATATTATTCCAGTTTGTTTCAGGTAAATTTAAGTCCCTGGCTAATATTATTCTTCTCATCTGTATTTCATGCAAGAAATCTATGAATTCCTCTAGGTCATCAGCACTTAACTTTGGTGGTCTATACACTCCAACAATTGTAATATGTTCCAGGGTTGTCTTTATTGTCACAGTTGCACAGTCTATATTATTGGTGTTATTACTGAACATGTAATAATCACAGGTCTCATAACTATCTTTAATTCCTATCATAACACCTCCTCCTGATTTTTTGTTAGAATGTCTGTTACAGTAAAAACATTTATACCCAGACAGAACTGATTTCCAGTCATTGTTCTTTAACCATGTTTCACAAACAATAACATAAATCTTGTGGAAATGCAGCACATTTTTCAATAAAAATAACTTTATTATTAATGCTCCTAGCATTAACAACAATCAGAGGTACATCAAATGTTCTATCTGAGAACTGTGAAATTTTTGACCGGGCAAAAATCCTGCCTAGTTTTTGTCAAATATTGCAAAATACCTGCTGCAAAACTTCCATAAAATGGGACAATAACATTTAAGTACGATAGTAAAACTGTTTTTGTAAGAGTACAAGCTTTACTGTGCCTCAGATGTGGGAATATGGCCTCCACACAGCCATTATATAACAAATATATTATAACACAAAGGTCCCCCATTCTTCTGTAACCTCAAACATACAGTAATATTACAGCACTAGTTTTAAATGATGTTTCCTATGTCAGTGAAATGATGACTCGTGATATTCTTGACAGTTTGTGAGTCAAGATATTCTGTGAGTTCTTACGTTACCCCACCTCCCACCTGGGAAAGTACCATTTCTCCAACAGGAAGTATGACTCTGCACTTCTCTTATTAAAGCTGGCTGTAGACTATTACTAATTATAATTAGTTTTTACATGCATAAATAAGCAATACGTATAGCAGAATCTGTTTTACATCTGGCAAAAATCTAAATCTAGTGATGGTACATAAGTAGAAGAGCTCTTCCTACTTGTTTGCAATATACTTTTCAATTTAATTCTGGTGTGACAAATAGACTAGCAGTTTCTTTATCCTTCCTACCCTGCTACCTGCATGTGCTTCCTTTAGATATTCTATTGGTTACCTCATTTTAGTGTTCTGATATAGTTTTGTTTTAAACTTGCATGTTGGGCACTGGTATGCTGAAACATACCCAAAGCACACTACCCACACCACACCACATATCTAATATGGAATTATCTCCACCTCTTTTTATGTCAAAATCACAAGCTTTTGTACAGATTCTTAAAAAATATATGTTTTTTCTTCATATGATGATATGACACATAGTATCTTTTATTATTAAAATGCCACTTTGGGGCTTTTTGCCAATGAAACTGGGTACTCTGGAATGTGAACTTTGCAGTAAATAAATGTGTATTTATTTATTTACTGGCATTTGTTTACCATGTTGTCACAAATGGGTAAATAAAGTTGATCTTTTCAATCTGGTCACAGAAAGAAAAGCTCTGAAACACTTTTGTGCATAAATTCAGTGAAACAATTACAGTGAAATATTATCACGTACATAAGGTCCTTCATTTTTTTCATGTACCAGCATGAAATACAGGAGAACCTCAATAAATTTTTAATGACTCATGAGAAAATCTTTTAGGGTGTCATGAGTTTGTCTGCTGATGGACTTTTATTCTCTCTAATTAGAAACTAGATGCTGTACAGCTTTGTTACATGCTGGTTTCTCCCCTGTTGTGTACATTCACTCCATGTCTTAATGACATCTAAAGTGAAGGACAGCTGGCATGCAGCAGGACATATCAGGAATGGGAAAATCTCCTTATTTGGGGGAATATAATGGGTGGACTAGCTCATGCACAGCTGTTCATCATATTGATCACTGCTGCACTAACCTTAGCTATATAGTTATATCTTGCAAAGGATATAACAGCTAGCCATCTTCCAAAGTTTCAGGGCACCTTCTATGCATACAAACCATCAGTCAGCTCAAGTTGAGCTTATTAAAATAAAGCAAACAAAGCATCAGAGTGAGCTAGTAAAATGGGACTGCCACTATTAAAATGAAAAGTTTATTTAGCGCTTTAAATAATTTAGTTTCTTTCATTGTACAAGTCACTATGCATTGTTTACAGTGAATATATGACTCACTTGATGCTTCTTCCAGGGCTATGGCCACTGGTACTTTGAGGAGGTTTAGGTTTGTCTGGCTGTGTTCTCAGAATCTCTCAGATGATATAAAACATGAGATTTCAAATACTCCTTTGGAGAGAGATTTAGTTTTTGGTTTCTCTACTGCAATGGTTATTAAAAAGTGTGATGAAAGGGGTAAGTTGATACAGGGGCTCTCAGAGTTTTCAGCCCTCCATTTCCAAATTTTCTTTGGGATAATATAAACCCCTCATCCAGTTTTGGCAAAAACAAAATAAACAGTCTCAACAAAATGCTGGTAAGCAGATGTTTAAGAAGGAATGGCAAGAGGGTTCCAAAACGAATTCAGGAACCTCTGAAAACCAGGGATAGTCCAACACATCTGAATTACTGTTTAAGGGACCATGTGCCCCTCCCCTCCTGACATGGCAGTCTCTTTTACCTTCCAGAAAGTCTGAATCTCCTTTTTCCCTTTTGTAACAAATAGTTTCAGATGAATGGGTTCTGAAGATCATTCATCAACATTACAGATGGCAGTGGAAGGAAATTCTTCCTTTTCAGGAAGCAATTCCCCATCCACCCACCAGATCATCCTCTTTTATTTCCCCGTGTTTCTCAACACATAGTGTCCCATTGAGTGATAGAACCAGCCCCTCCTTCCTAGGTTGGGAAAAGTTCTTATTCAAGGATGTTTTTAGTACCAAAAAAAGAAAATGCTTGGAAACCAGCTCTGGATCTGTCTTTCCTAAACCTGTTTGTGTTAGTGTCCAAATGTAAAACTATGTCACTTCACAACCTGTTACTTCTTCCTCATTCAAGTTTTCTGGTAACACTAGATTTAAAAGATGCTTACCATCACATCCCTGTTCATCCATACTTCAAGCGTTTCTTAAGTTTTTGTATGTCTGGATCACATTATCAGTTTTCTTCCTTACACTTTTGACTATTCACTGCACCAATAGTGTTCACAAAGTATGTAGCTCTAGTTATAGCTTATCACAGGCTACAAGGTATCCATATTTTAGATAACTTGATTATCTTTGCAGAGCCTTTTTCAAAGTGTCCCAAATCTCTCACTTCGGTGAGACATCTCTTGCACAAGCTGGGTTTCAGAAAAATATTCAAAAGTCTTTCTAGACTCCTTCTCACAGGATTGTTTTTCTGGGGTATCAGCCAGATGCCTCAGTTCAAAGGACTTTTCTTCCACAGGAAAAAAAAATAGATCTCTATATAGCTCTATTTCTAAGGTTTTCCACTAAAACTGTGGTCACTGTGAGGGAATACATCAGGATTTTAGATACCATGGTATCTATGATTTTCATGAACAAGAACAAGTAGCAAAAGGTAGGAATACAATTTAGAATGATCCTGTTATAATGCAGCTTCCAGGAGTGTTGAGAGGGTAACTGTAAACAGCTGGAATAGTCATATGTCAAACAGGACAGTAGAAGTCAAATTATCTGACCAAATTTTTGCTGGAGAAAGGCAGAGTTTTTTGCTTCTCTTTTAACTTTATTTTTTATTTCCTTGCGTAATAACACAGTGCAAAATCCTCATGAACAGTGTTCTTTTTTTTTATTTTACACCAGTGGTTTGTTGCTTCTTGTTGCTATGGAAGTTAGTTTCACCCCATCCCCCTTTTGACTGGTAGTAGCTTAATCACTTCTTTTAATTTTTCTCCCACCCCTCTCATTTTCTTCTTCTATATAATTCTCCTTACAAATTTTAGAAATCTCCTGTCCAGCCCCTCTATTTGACATTTGTTTTCCCATTTCTATTACACTCTTCACCTCTGTTTCCATTAGTCGTAATACCCACATTTATTTTTCTACCAACCCTCCTCTTCATTCCTTGTACCTCACAGGCACAATTCCCACAAGTTTTTCCTCTCATTTCCATATCTCCTCTTCCAGATTTCAAGAGCTTCTCTCCAGATTTTTTTCTGCCCAGGTACAGTCTCAGAATATATTTCATGCCTACCTCTTCAGTCATGTTTCTCCATCATCTTGAGTCTATTTTCCTTCTGTACTAATATAATTTTTTCAGTGTAACAATCTCCTTTGTCAGCTGCCTCATGCACAGGACTATGACTATGTGTGCGCTACCAGCACAAGAGGCCAGACATGCATATGGATAGTAGACACACATGCTGGTAATTGTCAGGTTAGACTAACACAGGTTGACCTGTGCCAGGAATACATACCTCAAACTTGTCATACACAGTACCAGGCATACCCTCATCAACTGCATGGCAGCTGAGTGGATGTAACAGAAATGGCAGGGGCAATAGGTGCTGATAGCTGTATTGGTTGCAGTTAAAGTAATGGTTAAGCTTGTGAAGGACCTAGTGCCAGTACACAAGTAACCCCCTCTAAATGTGTGAGCCTGTGGTCCTACAGAACACCCAGGTGACATGTCCGAAGGCTAGCTGGCTGTGTCAAAGGTATGTATACAAGGTCACACTGCCTGCCACAATTGCCCCTCACACACTGTTGCATATAAACACACCTAGTAAACATGTACATATACAGCTGTACCTTGGCTATGACAAGGTCACTGTGTTTCCACTCTGCCTTACTCAGTATTGCTACTGTTAGCAGTCCCACATCCTGCAGACACACAGACACCTGGAACACAAACAGAATGCAGTATGTGACACTACAGTTAGTCAGCAGTACTAACAGCAATAGTGCACCTTGGCTAACAAGGTACATACACCTTGATGTGTACCCATAATTACTGCCAGCAGACAGTACCTTACACAGCATGACATTGCTACACTGTACTATAGTCACCCTGTGCATCAGACCAATATGAGCATGTCTGTGCATCGATGGTATGGATAACAGGGTTGTGACACAAGTATCATCACATGCACAGGGTGTGGTCTTGGACTGCCAGAGGCTTAAGCTGGGCCATATGGCTGACATCATGCATGTGTGTGTCTAGAGGGATGATATTCAACTGGGCTGTGCAGAGGAGCTGCATGTGTCTGTAGTAACTGGCCTGTGATAGGGATGTGTGAGTGTTTGGCTGCATACCATAAACTGATGTGGATGCCCGACACAGTGCTATGTTGGACAGCTGTCAACCGTACATGGCAGGATGTACGGTTCACAATCTCCCAGCAAGGACGCGGCAAGTGGTTCTGCCAGGAGTATCACTGGCAGTGCCAGTCCCAAGGACAGATGCAGTACTACTCCCCCCTGATGGTGACTGCCACCTGCTGGATCCACATCCCTGATGGGACTGGATAAGACAATTTGCCTATGGTCTGCTCTGGTGCTGTGTGGACAGCACCCTCTCTTTGGTAGTACTGTTGGCACTGCCACTACAGGACTGTGAATGTGCAGGGCCACTTGGGCTCACAGCTGATCATGTTGCTGACCTACGTACCCCTGACCAATGCCCTACTCCCACCACATGCCCAAGCACAGACATTGCATGGTTGAGCAGTGACAATGTCTTAATCCAATGTCTATCCACGACATCGGACAGATGACATTTGGCATCACAAATGCCATGGAGGTCGTCACGCATGGCAGGGAGCACTGCATTCATGACCATGAGCATCTGTCTCATGCTGCAGACAGTACGCGCATGTGCCTCCATGACGGACTATAACATGCATCTGGTGATACCTGCTCTGGCACTTGCAACAGGGGCTTGATGAGCAGCAATCCTCTGTCAAGCACCCCTGTCCATCTGCCTGTGTGTGACCTCATCTGCTACTTGCCTATGGCTGATGTCTACACTCACACTCGCTATACCCAACACACTAGCCTGTTCCATGCCACCACCCTTAACCTGTCCATCATCCATGGCTGTTGGGGACTGGATATGTGTGAGCATACTGACTGTGTGTGGGGACATGGTGGTTGAAAGTGGGATACCAAACAATGGCACAGATTCAAGCAACAACAACCCACCTGTGTCTCACTATGACCACCATCATCATGGGAGTCCACTAAGACACTGACATCAGGTTGTGAGGGGGAGGGACATCAACCCCTGTGTTCAGCTGCAAGGGGAAGACAACATATGTGAATTAATACCCTGCAGTATTATGTTTGCTGATACACACACACACACACACACACACACACACACACACACACACACACACACACACACACACACACACACACACACACACACACACACACACACACACAATCCTGGTACAGTCTGGCACAGCTGTAACATCTATGGGCCCTTCAGACAGACCTTACGCTAGATCTGCCTGCCATAATCCATCTCTTTCACTGCTACTGTAAGGCCCACAACAAAGGGTGACAAATCCTGCTGTGTGATGGGAATAGTAGCAGAATGGTAAATGTGGCCAAGACCAAGGCTATTGTAGTGTGCATTACAGTGTTACCAAGTGCATATGCAAGTACTGTAAGAGCTTACTTACTGCTATACAGACCACACACAATGACAAGATGTAATGATATGTGATGATAACCGAAGATGGGACAAGATTATACACCATTACACAGTATCTGCACAGTTCAGACTCTCAGGGATTCATTCCAGACAACATGGTAGGACAGTCTGCAATACATACAGGAAACATGTAAAGTACTAGGTGCATAGCCTCATAAGATGATACCAAGCTATTGGCTCTGATGTCCTCATAAGCTTGGCCCAGATGTTCGCCCATATCCCTTCCAAGCCTGCACCTGTTTCCCCTGTCCAGCTGGTACACCTGTGGGATCCCAGGGGTGTCCCATCCATTTCCCATGCAGGTGTCCAGCATCATCTTCAAGAAGGCTATATATGTACTCTGCTAGGCATGGGGAAGGAGTGTATTTTACAGACAGTGTATTGTGTGGGACACTACACTATCCCTCCAACAAGTACTATACATGTAACAGACCAGGTGAGGGTCCTGTGTATGTGATTCATGACTGGGGTCTGTCTTACAGATATGCAGAAATGCCATCAATGCTGGTTTTGAAATGGCCTTGTATGCCAGACACATGTCATCTATGATCAGTGTGCATGACACTGAGTACAGGGACAGGGTTTTCAGCCTACCTGTATTGGATAGGTGTTACAGACCCTGGAGTTGCCTGGTCAGGAACCTCTGTGGTCATTGCAACTGCTGCATTTGCTTGGCAAGGTAAATGCCAAAGGAGACATTGTACTTGGTAATGCATCTGATAAGGGTGGAGTACAGGGATATTGTGGCCTCCTGGTTCCTAGATGACATATCCATTTTTGTAAAGTGGGCCATGTAAATGACCTTCAGTACAATGGTGACCACAAAGTGGGAAGCTGTCAGATTGCTATCAACCTTGGTGCACAAGTCACCTCACACCTGATTGCATGCTCAGTACAGTATTACTGTCATGATTAGTGTTGATGACATCTGCCACAGCAGGGAGAATGATGCCCCTCCTGGCATTCAGTTTGCAGAAATGCTTCTTGCACCAGTCATTAATTGGGTGAGAGTCTCTTGGGGATGCTTACATCAGTAGGGGAATTTAAGGCACTGGTCACCTTGTAAGCATCTGTACACCTGGTTAGCCACAGACCACTGCTTTTGTCCTCTACCTCAGATACATATATCTTAAACATTAGAGGCCCTCAGACCAATCCTTGGGGTACACCACTTTGGAAGACTGTACTACTAGAGGTGTGTTCCACTACTTTGACCAAGTGGGTACTATCATTGGGCCAGTTAGCTACCCATCTGGTAACTTACAAGTTGATACCTAGCTGTGTAGGCATATGTATCCGTCCACCTGGGGATTATTGTCAGAGAACTGGGCTAGGTGAAGGTTGGCATTGGTCACCATCTTCCCCTCATCCTTGTGTTTGTTGACCACTTCCAAGAGGTTGACCAGGTTTAACAGGCCTGATCTCCCTTTGACAATATCATGCTGTGTGGGCTCAGGCATTTTGATGTTGCCAATGTCCCAACATTGGCAACATCAAAATGCCTGAGCCCACATAGCATGGTATTGTCCTTGATATTGCCTTCCATGCCCTTGCAGAACAGGCTTGTTAGGCTGATGTGCATATGACTGGCTTGGTCAGTGGATTTCTCCACATTTGTGTATAGGGATGACAGTGGCTGTCCTCTGTGCAGATGGGATGACAGTGGTGCTCAGGTTTTGGCTGACTACAGTGCAAAATGGTTCTGAGAGCCCATGCCTCTGTTCATGTAGGATGCAGAAAGGGATGGTGTCAGGCCTATGGAGATATCTGTGTGTTGCCTTTGAGATGGCATTACGTACCTGCTTCCTGATGATGAGGGGAGGGGGGCATGTGCTGTGCATGCACATGTGTATGATGGGTAGACGGGGGGTGATGTTTACACTTCACCTGTCTGCAGCCGGTTGCCTATATTTATGCCATATGTGTATGTGGTGTTGTTGACCACCACTACAGAGCAGATCTTTGTGTTGCCTCTGGGATTGCAGACACATGTGTGGAAGGCCTAGTGGGTGGCATGGATGTGTCCAATTTGCACTCACAGATAGCCTTAGGGTGATCCACCTGTGACCTTATTTGCTTGTGCAGACCAAGGTGACATTGCTTCCAATAAGTCACCTGTTCTTTCTTGGCCCTGTCCAGCAATTATATATATATAGTATTTGTGCATTGCTGCTGTCCACCATGGACATTTACCCTACCTTGAGGGAGATTATGTTGTCCTGTCAGGTATTGCTGAGTCCATACAGCGATGTAGGTGCCCACATAGTATTGTGGTGTGGGCCTGGGCACTACTGCTACTTTCAACTGATGGGATATTGGCTGTGAAGCTACTTCTACCTGCTCTGAAGAGATTTATAGTCATTTGTGTAAAGAAAATGTTGTTTGACCCTGACAAGGGGGGGGGGGCACAGTGACCTGAACAGTGATGGCTATGTGGTCACATTTTACCAAGGAAGATGACACTGTAGGAGTACTACAGTGGCTACTCATGTTGGTCAGGACCAGATACAGGATATTTCCATCTGTCACAGGAGTGTTGACTAGCTGATCCACTGCATTGCCATTGGCAAAGCCAAGGAATCTCTGTGCATCCATGTTCAGGTAGTATAGGTCATGCACACTATGGTTGGGTAGTTGAAGTCACCCAGGAGCAGGATAAACGATTGAATCCTGACAGATTCCAGCAAGTCCCAGTAGGTGTGGTGGGTGTCCATAGTCATGGTTAGAGGCCTGTAGCTAGCTATGATTTGATTAGGTGTTTTGGCAACTGTTAACTGCACTCGGGATGTCACCCATGCATCATATTGTTTGGCCAGCTTGGCCATTGTTATCAGACTGCCAAGATTGTGGAGAGTACCAGATGTGAGTGCCATAGATCTTTTCCTATCTGACTGTGCATGCTGCTACAGTTGCTGGTGGTCTTTCAGGTCTATACGTTTGTAAAGGCAGACTGGGAAATGTCCTGTAACATCTCAGGATTCCCAGTAGACTTTGAGCTGGGCCAGTATATAGCTGTGTAGTGTGTGACTGGCAATCAGGATATGTTTATTCAAACAGTTGTTGCACTCTACAGTTCATTTGTAGTCCTGGTATATTGCTGTGACTGTGGTGCAATTGGTTGTGGGTGGACATTTTCACACCAATATCTGCTTTTCCCTATGGTTCCATCCCTGTAGTGCATGATATATTTGGAAATACATGAGTAATTCCCCAGAGCTGATTTGGGGTTGTGTTGATCTTACTGTGGTTCAGAAGGTGCTGGGTGAAATCGTTGGCAGCTCTCAATGTTTTTTCTCTTCTGTTACATGACTGCAGTCATACTTCTCCACTATCCAGATGCCTAGACACTGTCCAGATGCGTGGCCCATATGGTTGGTCTGTTCCCCATTACAGTTGTGGGTTTCTGACAATTCACTGAGATGATGTGAGCATTAACATCTGTACGTAATGACATTCATTTGTGTTTCAGACCTGGAATCTATCAAAAATTATATGTTAAATCAGACCATGGTACTCTAGCAGACTTCTATGTGTAAAACAGCCATATTTCAAAGTTGTCGCTATTGTTCACCCTTTATCCCCCCACCTTATATATATATATATATATATATATATATATATATATATATATATATATATATATGTATATATATATTTGTTTTATATCTACATATATACGTAGATAAGAGTACTGTGGATATATATTTTCCGTTATGTTAAATGACTGTAGTGCATGATATGTTTGTAAAAACATAACAAATTCCTACTGCTCAGATTGTGTAGTGGTACATTGCTGTAATTGTAGTGTACAAGGCCCTGGATTCAAGACTGGAATGTGATGACTTTTTTATTAATGTTAGATGACCAGACTGCATGTTATGTTTGTAAAAGCATTACAGATTCTCACAGCTCAGATGGTGTAGTAGTAGGTTGTTGTGATTGTAATGCACAGAATCCTAGGTTTGAGACTTCGGAGATCTTATTCATTTGTTGCTGGGCAGAACAAGGGCTGATGGAGACAGAGTAATCAAGGTACTTTTAAGCAGTTGTAAGTGGGTTTGTGTGGTTTTGCATGGGGCTAAGCAATGCTAACAGATGGTTAAGTCCTCTTAGCTTCACTTAGCACCACTTACTCCCACTTACACCCGCTCTAAGTTTCATTAAAGACAGCTGAGCACTGCTAACCATTGCTCACTTTTCATTTTAGAAAAATATCAGGATGATGATGTAATTAATCATTACTGACATATTAGTAAGTGTATATGATTTACTTTACATGACATCCATCTATGTGCTTTCATTACATTTCCATGGGGTGTGACTATACTGTAAGGGACACTTGTGTATACATGGATGATTTCACATGTTATATGCACTAACACTTACATTTTAGATCAGCTACACTACCCTGGTTGACAAATATCAATTACTACATAATTTACAATTAAATTAATAATTTTAACACTGCTTTCCCATGTAAAAATAAAGTGCCTGTTTTGGAACTTGAACCGTAAACACCTGCATACAAAGCCAGGAGTCTAACCATTACACTATCTCAGCAGGAGGATTTCAGCTGTATATTTTTACTTATCTCCTATGGGATGTTTAAGCAATGCTGGGAAAAGGGCCATAATGCACACACCTGCTCAGCTATGCTTAAACATACCTTAGAATGGGAAAAAAAATTGTAAACACACTTCATTTACATGTATCTGTACTCCTTGTCAGTCACAGTATGGGTAATTGTAAAGGGACACATAGGGACAGATTTTAGTTATTGCCCTTACAAACGTAGGAAGTGTGACTATGGTTTTCTAGCAGATCATTGGCAAATCACTTAGGGTTTAAGTCAGAATATAATGACAGACATTTGTGCTTCAGACTTCAAAACCTTCAGGACATCCATGCTAATGCAACCCTTTTATTTTATTGGCTTTCCGGATTTGGCAGTACAATATTTAAAAAGTGTCCCTATTTTTGTGCCTTTGTCCACCCATTATTTATGGCTTTGTATAGCTTTATTGGTCTAGGAGGGTGAGAAGTATGTGAGGCAGGCATCTGGGCATTCTGCAGAAACCTGTACTGTTGACAGCTATGGCCATACGGCACTTTCACATGGCAGACATTTGCGTTTCAGTCTTCATACCCTGCAGGAATTCCATGCTACTGCAAACTTTTTTTTCTATCAGCTTTCCGGGTTTGTCAGTGCAATATTTAAAGGGTTCCCTATTTTTGTTTCTTTGTCCCCCCATTATTTATAGCATTGTACACCTTTATTGTTCTAGAGGGTTGAGAAGTATGTGAGGCAGGCATCTGGGCATTCTGCAGAAACCTGTTCAGTTGACAGCTATGGCCGTACGGCACTTTTACAATGCAGGCTGGGTGTGACAGAACCTGTCACACACCCCCTGCATTGTTTCTTGCTCCCATAGCTATTTCAGTGTCCACGGACACTGAAATACTTATTTTATTTATTTCATTTCAGTATCCACGGACACTGAAATACTTTTAAAAAGTGCCGTACAGCACTTTCGGAGTGCAGGGGGCATGTTAGATGTGCATGCACTGCTTAGACATGCCCCCTGCACTCAGTGTCTGAATAGCCATAATAGTAGTGTGCCTTCATGAATATTAAAGGTGTGCTACTTCTAAGGCTAGGCTTGCATGGGTACAGTCCTCTTCATGTCAGAATAACACTATTCCAACACAGAGTTTACTGAATCCCAGGGACAATCTACAGAAAATGTCATCATTTTTTCCAACAGAGAAGATAGAAAAAAAGAGTTAAGGGATAGTTGAAAAAGAAGAAATCACAATTGAAACTGAAAGGACTGAAGAACATTACTGTAAGAAAAAAAAAGATGAGAATAACAAAGCTGATAACATGGCTCAAGCTGTGGAAGTACAAAGACAAACGGATGAGAACTGCATGCTTGCAAACATAATAAATAGACATCAGTGAGAGTAATAAGAGTAATGGTGATGAAGATCATTCCTTTGTAACAATCAATAAAGCAAACATTAATGAATTACAAGTGGGAGATTCTTCAGATCGTGTCAGAAATTATATACTAGTAAATGGAGATTCAATTATTAGAGGAACTGGTACTTACATTTGCAGAGAAGATAGTGAACATCAGATAGTATTATGCTTGCCAGGAGCAAAAATACAAGATGTGAGAAGGGCCTTAGAATGCCTTAATGTAGGAAAATATGAAATTATCTCATCTTCAAGTTCTCTTTGATTGTTAGTAGGGAGCTAACATACCTCTTAGCTAACATAGCTTGTACAGGTAGTGATACATTTTTCGCACAGCACATATATAAATGACTCTGGATAGTGTGAATGAAAACGTTTTGCGGGTAAATACCTACAAGAAAAATGGTCCATGTGAAAAATGAAAATATGTAGAGCATCCAAACCTAATTTGGGGCACACATTTATTTAGACATGATGGTGTGCACTTGTCAAGACAAGAGAAGATAGTTTAAGCAGAAGATATATTACAATATTTGACACAAGACAAGATTTTTGACATATCAGAAATGTATCAGATCACTAATAGCAACATTGTGCTGGTTGTTAATGCTAGGAGCATTAGTAATATTTTTATTGGAAAATGTGCTTGATGTTGTTATTAATGTTATTGTTTGTGAAACATGGTTAAAGATCAATGACTAAAAAACAGTTGTGTCAGGGTATAAATATTTTATTGTAACAGACATTTTAATAAAAATCAGGTGGCAGTGTTATGATAGGGATTAAAGTTTGTTATGAGACCTGTGATTATTGCATGTTCAGTGATGACACCAATACTGTAGATTATGTAACTGTAAATACAGAGGCAACACTGGAACATACAACAATTACTGGATTGTACAGTCCATCAAAAGCAAATTGCTGATGATCTAGAGGAATTCATACATTTCCTGCATGAAATACTGGAGGGAAAATGCTAGCAGCTGTGGACTCAGATTTGCCAGAAGCAGACTAGAATAATATTGATTCAACAACATTAGTAAGGAAATTATTTACAACATATGTTCAGGGACACCAATTGCTTCAGGTTGTAAAAAAGTCTACCAGGGAATGTAACATACTGGACATTGCTTGTGTTCCCAAGGAAATGATATACAGTCATCATGGGGTTATAATCTTTAAATTGCTGCTGGAAAATTCTGACAAACTTAAATCTAAACCAATGTACAAAAGATTAATAACAGACTATATGAAAGCGAAACTGTCACTATGTAAAAGTAATTGTAGTGATGCATCCAGTGTTAAAGCTGTGGAAGGAATGCAACAAGCTTTGAAAGAGAAACTGTTTGAATGCAAATAAATAAATAAATGTTTAATATCAGGATCTAGTCACACATGATCAAGAGGATGTAGTTCCATAAAAACAAGATACTTGTTTAAAGTCAGAGATAAAAAATACGAGAAATGGAGAAGAGTTCAAAATATAACAGTGAAACTGGAATCAACAACCTGGAGAAACAAACTAAAAATTGTGTGAGACTAAATCAAGAATATTTTGAAGAAAATGTATATAAAGATATTGAGCATAATAGCAAATAATTTCATAGATGTAAGATGTGGTAGGAGTAAAGACAAACAAATTGCTAAACTGTATGTAGATTCTAAAATATATTCATAAATACAACAGATTATAGATATATTCACAAAATCTTAAAGCAGTTTAACTCCACAAAAGTGGTGACAAATTGCTCTAGTAACATCCAACTAACTTCAGATACAGAAATTAAGTTAGATTACATTGAAAAACAGCTATGCAAACTGGACCTAGGCAAAGCATAGGAAGGATATAGAATTAGTAATAATGACCTGAGAATACCTCAGCATGAACTTACCAGGCTATTATATATGTTATTTACCAGGTCATTTAAGTATGGTGAAATACCTTAAGACTGGAGACATGCACTTGTTAAACCTATTTAAGGAAAAGGGGAATAAAACAAATCAAGAATCATATAGACCCATAAGTTTGCTTTCTTATTGTGGAAAATAATGGGGGAAGGTTATTTTAGATAAAGTATTATCAGAAATGGAAAGGTTGGCACTTGAGACCATATATCAACATGCATGTTGAAAATATGTCTTTAACCACCTGTAACAATGTAATAGCTCTAAATAAAAAATTTGCTGTGACATAATTTATATAGATTTAACTTCAGCATTTGATAGGGTCAAACACAAAACATTGATCAATAAATTACAACAACTAAGTATGGAAATTTGAGTAAGAATATTCTAATACCAAATAATGTTGAACTTTCCATTCAAAAATGTCTGTTGCAACCATCAACCATGGTAATTCAGGAATTTGGTGTAGCCAAAGTGGTTCTTTTTGTTGATGCGTTTTGGTGTTGTTGCAAATTGAAAATGCTAGAGTTTCCTTCTCTATATCTTTGGACACAAAGGGTCAAAATACAATGCCTCTTGCCCTTCTTTTGGTTGAATCACTAGCTGGGTGACCACAATGAAAAATTTTGATATATTCTTGTTGTAAGGCTTTAGAGATTACCAGTTTTGGACCTTTCATGATGATTCCATCTTTCATCATGAGTTCATCTCTGTAAGGAAAATATGGCTGAATGTCTAGTGGTAAACTGGTTTGTCATGTTGGCCATCTTTGACTGGTAAAATTTTTTAGGTTCTGGAAAACTGGGTCTGAAGCTATGTGATTGCATAGTTCTTCAAGACTCAATAGCAAAGAAATTCTGACTTCCCTGACTTCAAAGTCTGCTGTTTCATTTTCATGTGGCTCTGTCATTTGACTGGGTGCATTTAACAAAGAATCAGCAAGATACAAGTATTTGCCATTTTTGTAAACAATATTGAAATTATATGTTTGCAATATTAACATCATGCATTGCAATCATGCTGGAGTGGTACACATTGGCTTTTTTCAAAATTGTCACTAGTGGTTTGTGCTCAGACTCTATTTGGATAGGTCTGCCATAAATATAATCACTGAACTTCGAGCATGTGGACACTACTGCCAAAAGTTCTTTCTCTATTTGTGCATAATGCATCTCTGTTTGAGTTAAAGTTCTTGATACATAGGCTACTGGCATGCCTTCTTGAAGATGTGCTGCACCAAGGCCATACTTTGAAGCATCACAAGAAAGAGTTACAGGTTTGTAAACATCATAATATCTCAATGCGGGTGGACTGGCAATTTTCTGCTTCAGAATGTCAAATGCTCTTTGGTGTTGTTCCAACCAGAACCAGTGCATATTTTTGAGTGTCAGCTCACATAGTGAGGCAGAAAGCTCACTCAAGTCTGGGATGAACTTTCCTAAATAGCTGCCCTTACCTAGAAAACATTGTAAAGGTGTGACATTTTCTGGAACTGGCAGTTCAAAAATTGCTGCTTGCTTGGACAAATCTGGTTGTAAGCCAAAACTGGTAAACAAATGATACACATAAGTAACTTTTTTCAGCTTTAATTTACATTTCTGAGGATTCAGTTTAAGATTTACTTCACGTACATGCTCTAGAATTTTCTTGAGCTTTCTATCATGTTCTTCTTCATCATTGCCTCCAACAATAATGTTGTCTACTTTAATTGCACTTGGATAACCAGAAGAATTTGTTCCATCGCACGTTGAAAGACTTCACTGGCAGAATTAATTCCAAATGGCATTCACATAAATCTGTATCTACCAAATGGTGTACTAAATGTAGTTAAGAATGAAGATTTAAGATCCAGAAAAATTTGCCAAAAAGCGCTTTTTGCATCTAAGACTGAAAAAACAGTGGAATTTGGCATAAAAGCAGCTACCTCTTCTACTGTATGCATTGGATGATGAGGGCACTTAAGTGTTTTGTTTAAGTCTCTTGGATCAATACATATTTGAATGTCATCTGTTTTTCTTATGAGCTACAACCATGGAGAATACCCATTCACTTGGTTCTTCTACTGGAGTAAGGACACCTAAATGTACCATTTTGTCTAGTTCTGCTTTTACTTTACTCTGCATTGCTACTGGAATCTTCTGTGCTGGTCTAACAACTGGGCATACTTCACGGTTTAACTTCATAGAGTATGTGAATGGAAGTTTACCAATCTTGTCTTTGAATATATCAGCATATTCACTAAAAATATTCTATGAAAAACTTACATTGTTATTCATACTTATATGGTGAACTTCTTTATTAAATGAAATCATTCCCGTTCTCAGACTGCCTTTGAGGCCTAACAATGACTGTACATGTCTGTTAATGACGTAAAACTGCAAGTCATAGCTGTTTCCAGCTAAATGGCATGAATGGACTACTGTGCCATCAGTTTGAATCTCTTAATCACCATAAGCAACTAGTTTTGCACACTTTGCTGAATCAAGTTTCTCACCAGTTTTTCTTTTAGCAAACATTTGTGCTGACATAATGTTGCACTTAGATCCAGTGTCTACTTTAAGTTCTACGGGTTTTCCATTAATTTGTACAGTACAAAATATTTCACTATTTGCTGTCAACTGATAGTCTACTGTATTAACTGTTTCATCGAGCACAGAAATACGATCAACATAGAGAGTTTGCTCACAGCTCTCGGAATTTGCTACAGTCTCTATCTGATTTACTTGCATCTTCAGATACTCTCTTTTAATATAAGTCTGTGACACGTTAGACTTGCAAAGCCTTTTGAAATGATTCCACTTTTTACATTTATGACATTGCTGGCCAAAAGCTAAACACCTTTCCTGTTTAGGTTCATGACTGCCTCCACAATTGTGATAGCCAGCAATGAGGTTGGCTATGGTTCCCTTAAGTTTATATTTTTTTTTCATCTTAACTTTTTGCTGTACACTATCAACATTTGCACTAGCAGACACTGCAAACATGCTTTTTCTCATTCGCTAGCATATTTGTATGCTTTTCTGTAAGCTCATGTATTTGACAAATCTCAATGGCATTACTCAATGTTAATTTACCACTTCAAAGAAACTCTTTTTCACTCATCATTATTAACACCACATACAAAACAGTCTTTTATCAACTCATCTCTTAGATCATCAAATCTGCAAGTTTTAGCTTTATTTCTTAAGTTGGTAATATATGCAACAACAGTTTCACCAAGCTTTTGATTTCTTATGTAAAATGTATGCCTTTCCATTGTAATATGCGTTTGAGGGTTACACGTTTCTCTAAATTTATTTTTTAAGCACTCAGGGTCTTGCCACATTTCAGCCTGAATCACAATATGACAGTTCTCCCCTTGCATACACAGCAGGTGCATACACAAATGAACAGTCTCACTCAATTGCTTCTGAGCCAGCTAAATTGAGAAGTGCAGATGTTTCTGTCTGTGTGTCTTTATCAGAAAATTTAGACTGCATGAAAATATCATATTCTTGCTCAAACACTCGCCAGTTCTCAGCAATGTTATTATCAAACACAAGGGTTCATGTCTGTGAAATAACAACAAATTGCTTTTAAACATAAGTATAGATCTGGTACTTGTAATTTTGCTTAAATGCACAACAATCTCTCTGAAAATGTTGTACTTCAATACTTCAAATATCAGAACACTCTGGACATCATCATAGACAATATAATTTCACCAATGCAATCCAGGTTCACGCCACATAGACAGCCCAGCTACAGTACTCTAACCCTGGAAGCCCTGATTACATTTGCAAACTTAAAAAAAACTTCTATATACACAATGGTAGCAGATGCATATAAAGCATTTGATAGAGTGAATATAACTTTCTTACTCCAATTATTACCTTACTTTGACATCCCTAACAAATTCATTCAAATAATTAAAATACCATACGATAAACCATATACAAATCTATTCATAAACAGAATCTTATAAAAAAAATCATGATTAAAAATGGGACAAGACAAGGTTGCCCACTATCCCCCTTCCTATTTAATCTCTATTTAGAACCGCTGTTCCTACACATCAAACAGAACATACACCACAACTAAATCTTTAACAGCAAAACATTCTTTACTACCTTTGCCAATGCCCTAAACATTTACTTGACTACTCCAAGCTCTGACATAACTAAATTACTAAAAGCAATTGACCAATTCACCAATATATCTAACTACAAACTTAATTTGAATAAATCTAGCATATTTCCTTTAAGTCCCCCCAAAATGAAACCATTAATTCCATTTTCAGACACAATAAAGATAAAACAATCAACAAAATTGGAATAACTTTCTTTCAAAACAAGAAAGATTTCTACCAGCACAACATTCTCAATAATTTGCAAAATATAGAACAGGATTGCAATAGATGGAAAAACCTTAAATTACACTTTCTGTCCAAAGTCTCTATAATTAAAATGAGTATACTACCAAGAATAATATATGCGTTTATGACCACCCAAGTAATAGTACATAACAAATTTTTCAAACAGTTAAACAACTCACTAGCTAAATTCATATGGGAACCAAAAAAAACAAGAATAGCATACAAAAAACTATCACTTCCAAAATCAAAAGGGGGGCTAAATTTACCGGACTTTAAACTTTATTATATGAACATCAATCATAGTAGAATTCTAAAAATAGCAGAGCATATCCCATCATCCAACAAATGGTCTCCAACATGGTTGACAATATATCATAACTACATTAAAACTCTAGATATCAACCCTAGAGCTCTCTCTTTCTTAAATCCAAATGAAATAGGGGCCTACAAGATCACTGACCCCCTAAAACACTTTATTACCGAGGTACAAAAGCTGTTCATTTCTATCAAACTTGAGACTGCAATGGAAATCCTTCAACCAATACACAAAAACCCAAATTTAAAAATTAACAACACAATGATAAATCTCGATAGATACCCCCTACTGAAAGACAAGAGAATCCAAGATCCCTACCTGTATAATAACTATACAATTACAGAAATGAGAACACAACTTAATTTGCCAAAATCGTACACAATCATGCTAAGACAAATCAAAGAACTATGTTCCAAATACATACAAAATCCTAAATTAAACATGGTAGAGATAAACAACTGTGAATCCCTATGGGAAATAATGCTATCCGGAAGAAAAATGTTATCCAACACATACAAAATGATAAATGGAATTAAATATCAAAATAGCTTACTCTTCTCGAAATACTGGATCAGAACAAACCCATCCCTTACTGAATAACAACTGAGCCACACTATGGAATTAACCTTTAAAGCAATACCACTAAAAAAATTAACATACACACTCACCTTATGATTTATAACAATGCTTACTATACCCCTGCCATACTACATAAATTCAACTCCTCTAGTTCACCATACTGCCCTTACTGTAAGATGCAAGAAGCAGATTTAATACATATATGTTGGAGCTGCAAATGCATGTACAAATTGTGGAACTCTTTAAAAAGTCAACTACAAAAGATAGGTTACGAAAAAACAACACTGACATGGGAGTTCACACTTCTGCATATTACACCCACAAATATACCCAAAAATCAAACCAATATTCTTATAACATTATTTTCACTAATAAAACTGTACATAGCATCTAAATGGCTGGGTCAACTGACTTACATGAGAAGAATTTAAAAAATGGCCATAAAACACCTGATAGCTCATAAAATGATAATAGATGCAAGAATTAAAAAAGATGGTAAAATAGAAATTTGGGAACAGGTCTTTATCACAATTCTAGCCTGAACTAATACAAAAGACTTACCGACCTACACAAAATTTTAAGATTTCACACTCCTACTTACAACTAACCAAACTTCAATAAGATTTGTTATTACTGTAAGCCTTCTATATTGTACTTTATATAACTTGAATGGCACTTTTCTTTGTCATCATCATCTTTCAGCTGTTCCCGTCAGGGGTCGCCACAGCAGATCACCTGTTTCCATTTCTTCCTATTCTCTGCATCTTGCTCTGTCACACCAACCACCTGCATGTCCTCTCTCACCACATCCATAAACCTTATCTTAGGCCTTCCTCTTTTCCTGTTACCTGGTAGCTTCATCCTTAGCATCTTTTTCCCAATATACTCAGCATCCCTCCTCAGCACATGTCCAAACAAATGTAATCGTGCCTCTCTGGCTTTGTCTCCAAACCTTCCAACCTGGGCTGACCCTCTAATATACTTATTCCTAATCCTGTCCACCCTTGTCACCCCCAGTGCAAATCTTAACATCTTTAATTCTGCCACATCCAGCTCAAACTCCTGACTTTTTGTCAATGCCACTGTCTCCAACCCATATAACATAGCTGGTCTCACTACCCTCTTGTAGACCTTCCCTTTCACTCTTACAGGTACTCATCTGTCACAAATCACTCCTGACACTCTTCTTCACCCACTCCATCCTGCCTGTACTCTCTTCTTCACCTCTCTTCCACACTCACCATTACTCTGAACTATTGATCCCAAGTATTTAAACTCATCCACCTTCGCCACCTCTACTCCTTGCATTCTCACCATTCCTCTATCCTCCCTCTCATTCACACACATATATGCTGTCTTAGTCCTGCTGACCTTCATTCCTCTTCTCTCTAGAGCATATCTCCATCTCTCCAGGGTCTCCTCCACCTGTTCCCTACTCTCACTACAGATCACAATGTCATCTGCAAACATCATAGTCCACGGGGACTCCTGTCTGATCTTGTCTGTCAACCTGTCCATCACCATAGCAAATAAGAAAGGGCTCAGAGCTGATCCTTGATATAACCCAACCTCCACCTTAAACGCATCCGTCACTCCCACCGCAGACCTCACCGCTGTCACACTACCCTCGTACATATCCTGTACCACTCTTACATAATTTTATGACACACCTGACTTCCTCATACAATACCACAACTCCTCTCTTGGCACCCTGTCGTATGCTTTCTCTAAGTCTAAAAAAACACAATGCAACTCCTTCCGACATTCTCTGTACTTCTCCATCAACACTCTCAGAGCAAAGATCGCACCTGTAGTGCTCTTTCTTGGCATGAAACCATACTGCTGATCACTAATCATCACGTCCCTTCTTAACCTTGCTTCCACTACTCTTTCCCATAACTTCATGCTGTGACTGATCAATTTAATCCCTCTGTAGTTACTACAGCTCTGCACATCACCCTTATTCTTAAAGATCGGTACCAAAACACTTTTTCTCCATTCCTCAGGCATCCTCTCACTTTCCAAGATTTCATTAAACAATCTGGTTAAAAACTCCACTGCCAATTCACCTAAACAACTCCATGCTTCCACAGGTATGTCATTTGGGCCAACAGCCTTTCCATTCTTCATCCTCTTCATAGCTATCCTTACTTCCTCCTTGCTAATCCATTGCACTTCCTGATTAACTATCCCCACATCATCCAACCTTCTCTCCCTCTCATTCTTTTCATTCATCAACCCCTCAAAGTACTCTTTCCATCTCCTCAACACACTCTCCTCGCTTGTGAGTATGTTTCCCTCATTATCCTTTATCACCTTTACCTGCTACACATCTTTCCTAGCTCGGTCCCTCTGTCTAGCCAATCGGTACAGGTCCTTTTCTCCCTCCTTAGTGTCCAACCTTTTATACAACTCTCCATATGCCTTATCCTTAGCCTTCACCACCTCTCTCTTTGCCATGCACCTCATCTCCTTATACTCCTGTCTACTTTCTTCATCTCTCTGATAATCCCACTTCTTCTTTGCCAACCTCTTTCTCTGTATACTCTCCTGTACTTCCTCATTCCACCGCCATGTCTCCTTGTCGTCCTTCCGCTGTCCAGATGTGATACCAAGCACCTTTGTAGCCGTCTCCCTTACTAGCTCTGCTGTAGTTACCCAGCTATTTGGTAACTCTTCACTGCCACCCAGTGCCTGCCTTAACTCATCCCTGAACTCCACCTCACAATTACCCTTTTTCATTTTCCACCACTTGATCCTTGGTGCTGCCCTCACACTCCTCCTCCTCTTCTTGATAACCAATGTCATCCTACAAACCACTATCCTATGCTGCCTAACTACACTTTCTCCAGTCACCACTTTACAGTCTCCAATCTCCTTCAAACTTTTCTTTGTGTATTGTGTAAATAGTTCTATGTTTTGTATGGTTTAAACAAGCATTAAAACCTGAATGTATGACTCAGCTATATCTACCTGTTACAGATTTTATTTCAAAAGAAAATAAAGATTTTTGGGAAAAAAAGAAAAACACTGGGCACTTCAGACACTTCAAAAAATCATAGTTACTGCAAAAAAGTCATACATGTGAAAATAAATTCAGACATTTTAGCCTTTTCGAACATTTGAAACATTTCAGAGATTAGTTCAAACACTTTAATCATTATGTTGCTATTTTGGCCATTTCAAACATCTCCGAAATTATTTTGAACACTTTGAATGCTATGCCACGTTTGCTGACTGAAATCATTTAAACAAGTTTAAGTGCCTTTGAATAACTGCTGACATGTTTGTGAGTTTGCTCCTGTATATTACACCGCTTCTAACTGCGAGATGCTTCAACTTCGGATCCCATTCTGACACCATGTCACATGTTTCGTGTATTCAAATGAGACACTGAGG
This sequence comes from Protopterus annectens, assembly GCF_019279795.1. Classification (NCBI taxonomy): domain Eukaryota; kingdom Metazoa; phylum Chordata; order Ceratodontiformes; family Protopteridae; genus Protopterus; species Protopterus annectens. The sequence continues at coordinate 234,581,290 of NC_056740.1, read as the reverse complement.
CATGAGATGGGTTCAACTCATTTACTGTACATAAACACACCAGGAACTGTAACTGGAACATGTACTTTGAACTTTGTATACTTACTGTCTCACTCATTACCTCCAACACACTCGCATGTGCATCTCCATTCAAGCTTGCACTCAAACTGACTGACTATACAAAATGGCATTGATCTTGCATGTGCTCAGTAACTTATATGCATGTGCCCACTAACGACAGTGGCTGACTAGGTACACTATGCATATTGATCTGCAACAACTATAGACACGTGATGGTCAAAGGTCAGGTTACCTTCTACATGTGTCCCAAATCCCTGACCTCTGACTCTGCTCTTAGGGGTATATTATCAATGTGGTAGTTTCCAGGGGAAGCCATCTTACCTGAAGATACTATTATACATTTTGTGGCACTGAGTTTTTGACATTGGCTCCGGCACCAGTTTTTGGTCTGTAACAGGCTTTCTTGTAAAGTATTTGTATTATTGGGTGATTCGATGAATGCTCATAGTCTGCAATTGTTTGCAAAACTGGCCAGCCAGAGGCCCTTGATGTTGGTCTTGACTTCATAGAAGTAGATGCAAAAGATGAGCGGCCCCATCACTAAGCCTTGAAGGACTCCAATAGTGACTGGCCTTTTTGTAGAGGTAGACTCCCCTAGCCTAACTTCTTGGGTATTATGTTTGAGTCAACTGCCTATTCCTTTGGTAAAACAGAGTTTTATACCAAATTTCCTGAGTTTGTCTACAATGTTTGAGTGGGAATTATGTCAAATCCTTCGACCAGGTAGGCAGTCTGCACCATTTGCCCTCATCCATTGCTGTGGCGACCTTGTCAAAGAATTCCACCATGATGAGTAGTATGACCTGACACTGACAGAAGTAACTGTGTTGGATCCAATGTCTGAAGGTTTTCTATGTCATTACTTATTATTTCCATAATAATTATTTCTATGGCTTTTATACATATGCAAATATATATATAAATCAGCAAACAATAAAATAGCGAATGCTGTTTAATCAACCCTCTTTACTTGAAACAGTGAAATCTTGAAAGCACGGAACAGCAATTTTTTTTTCACAGAGAAAAAAATCACTGGGCTGTTTTCAGGACTTTGCCATTTCCTCCACTGTGGTGCAATCCCGGAGTTGGTATATTTAAGTGGGAGGGCACAGCCTCCCACATCAGGGGGTGAAGCCCCCCCAGTTTATTTTGTGTTTGTTTTTTGTTTTTCTTTTTGTACGGAGCAGTGATTTTTTTTTCCCCTGGGAAAAAAAAATCGCTGTTCCATGTGTTTGGCATTTAGGTGTTTCGACATACTAGGGTCAATTATACAGCGTTCGCTGATATAATATAGACCCTAATATATATATATATATATATATATATATATATATATATATATATATATATATATATATCTATGTGTATGTTATATATAGATATGTATAGATATATATGTGTTTACTTTGACTCATCGAAATAACACTTCACCAAAACTCAGTTTCGCTAGTCTGGTTTCACAAAAGTGCATTTCTCCAGAAATGCACTTTTGCGAAACTACATATCACAGAATAAATAAAAAAAAAAAAAAAACAAACACACTACAGTACATTATCCACCACACCCCTGCAACTAATATATACCAACTCCAAGATTGCACTACAGTGAGGAAAAAGGAAAATTTCCTTAGCCCCACTGTTTCGTGATCTCCAGCAACAATCTTGGTGATCTGTAGTTTCGTGAAAGTACATTTCCAGAAAAATGCACTTTCGTGAAACCAGACTAGCGAAACTAAGTTTCGCTGAAGTGTTATTTTGATGGGTTAAAGTAGACCTATATATATATATATATATATATATATATATATATATATATATATATATGTGTGTGTGTGTGTGTGTGTGTGTGTGTAGGACATCTTTTAGTAATAAAACAACTCACAGCTGTTGTCACCTGTATTTCTGATAATTCACCTCATGGCAGTTCATCTACAGGGCTTGTAATCTCTACAGATCTTAGCAGCATTTCAGATAATGATAGTGCTTCGCGTCCTTTCTTACAGCAAGAATAATTTTATAAAGGTACAAAGTAAATGTGGTTGTAGTGTTGCAGTGCTAGGCTCTGGATATACTATGGCTAGTCTAACATTATCCTTAAAGATCTAGCTTCAAATTTTACTTAAAAAATAAATAAATGCAACATAATGGCTGTTCCTTGTGACTGGGAGATTGTTCAGTCACAATCCAGTGGTCAAACACTCTCAAGTTGTTAGTTTCACAGGGAAGATTACTATTCCTTCAGGTGAAATTACAAATGCACACACACAACAAACACACACACACACATGCGCACACGCACACACACACACACACACACA